>NC_134476.1:22241761-22321365 GCF_964194025.1 Convolutriloba macropyga | reverse complement strand
TATCAGGATCTACGCAACTGAGTGAACTGAAGACAACAGGTTCCAGCCTATGTTGCCTTACTTTTTCTCTTTTCGACGGTCTCATCTGAAGCTTCAATGTGCTCTGGCCGTTCAATAGCAGTTATAAGATTGTCAACAGTAGGTTTGGTGCCACCTCAGATCATGATTTTTCACAACTGTTTGTGTCCATTTTTGGATGACTGTTAGTAAACTATTGCAGTTAACACTGTTCTATTGGATGATCTAATGAGGTGGAGTTCATAATAAGGACCAAATTGTTTGCATTGGAGATTGTTCCATGCAATGCAAAAAATGTCCAGAGAGAGAGAGAGAGAGAGAGAGAGAGATAGAGAAAGGGAGGGAGGGATATATATATATATATATATATATATTTATATTTTTATATATATACTTCTCTCTCTCTCTCTCTTCTTCTTCTTCTTCTCTCTCTTTCTCTTGCTATATATATATATATATATCTATATATATATATATATATATATATATAAATATACACACACACATTTATATATATATATATATATATATATATATTTATATATATATATATATGTATAATATATATATATATATATATATATATATATATATATATATATATTTATATTTATATATATACTTCTCTCTCTCTTCTTCTTCTTCTCTCTCTTTCTCTTGCTATATATATATATATATATATATATATATTTATATATATATACACACACATTTATATATATATATATATATATAAATATATATTTATATATATATATATATATATATATATATATATATATATATATATATATATATATGTATATATAATGAGATTATGTCTCTCTGAACAATTCGTAAGCTTTATAGTGGTTAAAAAAATCTATACAGACAACACAGTGTTACTTAATTGGCTCCATTTCAACACATCGCCCGATGGTATTTATAATTCAGCAGTCTTTGTATCATCAACAGTCTTGAAGTGAAAGATGAGAAGCGACTGCAAACGTCCAAAAACGTAATCGAAAACGAAATCAGATTTCGTGGTCTATCCAATTCTCTACTACCATGCAAAGGATGGAAATATTATATGAGGCAGTCAATAAAGTGAACGAAAAGCAACAAAGGTTCAACAAGTTTGTTTTGCTTTTACTTGTTTGCGTGAAGTCTAACATAAAACCTCGGGAATTTCACCGTCCCGAGTTTTAAATCTTATAATTGAAAAGTTTTCTTACGGCAGCTCACACCTGGCATCTTATCCATTAATTTCAATAAGGTTTACAGAATTAAGGATAATACCATACGAAGTTCATATCTGAGACAATGATTTTGCGTTCCATCAAAATAGTTTCCTGAATCGTATCTAGGCACCAAAATTTGTTACGATTCGTCAAATGTTACCAAAATTTCAGCTGGCAGAAAAAAAGCTTGCTTACTGATAAATAGTCTCAATGTCCTCTTGGTTTCAAAAATTTGTCCCCAAATTATATGCAAGTGAATTTAAAGTGATTCATTCTGTCGGATGAATCACTTCAGTATTTGTTAGGCCACTGACGAGTAACCTTCATCGAGACCTTATGAAACAAGGATTGAAAATCATTTGCTATAAACAAGAAGAGCAACAGCTGTGACCTGATGTAAACGATTTGTCCTCTCATTTAGCAGTCTCTCACGGTTTGTAATATGTCAGCCTTTATTAAGGTCTCTCTTCGAAACAGTTTATGCTCAGGACAGTAAGAGAATGAGTAAAAACTATTAGTTAGAGGGAACGATATCAGGATCTACGCAACTGAGTGAACTGAAGACAACAGGTTCCAGCCTATGTTGCCTTACTTTTTCTCTTTTCGAGGGTCTCATCTGAAGCTTCAATGTGCTCTGGCCATTCAATAGCAGTTATAAGATTTTCAACAGTAGGTTTGGTGCCACCTCAGATCATGATTTTTCGCAACTGTTCGTGTCCATTTTTTGGATGACTGTTAATAAACCATTGCAGTTAACACTGTTCTATTTATTGGATGTTCTAATGAGGTGGAGTTCATAATAAGGACCAAATTGTTTGCATTGGAGATTGTTCCATGCGATGAGAGTCCAGAGAGAGAGAGAGAGAGAGAGAGAGAGAGAGAGAGAGACCGAACCAAAATCAGAAGCCATTTAAAACAGATGCTTATAAGATAGATTCCTTAACAAGAGTTCTTTTGAAAGCAAAAGGTCAATCTGTATTGACCGGTACTGTACCAATGAACAATTGCCAAAAACCTATTTGAATATAACAAATGTCTCAACAGACTGAAGCCAAAAACAACTTGACTTCAAAAATACATAAGATTATATCCCCCTGAATACCAATTACCACCAATGACATTGGCAACCAAAACTGAGGTGCCTACCTAAACTTACCAAATAATGTAGCAATACTTAAAATTGCCAATCAGATGAAAAAAGTCCCAAAGTCTATCATCAATTGACTAGCCAAAAGCTACCAACATCTATTAAAAACTATAGACACAGGATAATCAAAGAAGCCATTGAAGTTTCCAAACGGTAAACAGAATAAAGCAACACAAGCAAGATGTCAAAAATATACTTAAACCAAATAATCGGTGTACGCAAACCTTCAAATGCCAATAGCAATTGGCTGACCGATGCCAACCTAAACATACCAATTGATGTTTCTAATAATTCCTGCCAATACCAATTCAGTTTCAAAACAAATCAAAAACCAAAAGAGACAAGTAAAACACTTAGAAAGTCAGAAAAGTGAAGCACTGCAGCAAATTAAACATGACCAGCAGCGAAGATTAACTTGCAGTTTGCGAAATCCCGATTTACCGAAAAGCACTGGGGGTTTGGAGAACTACCAATCATTGTAATACCAGACGTGGTTACAATCCCTCCAAAAAAGGTAGAGAACTGAAGGGGTTGGAGATTGACAGTAGAACGGAATAGGAAGTGGAGGGTTGGGAGAACGACCAGCTAGAAAAGAGCTTTTGTGTGGATATCACCCAGTAGAACCTGAGGGGTGGTTTGAGGTTGAGAGATAAACAATCCAGAGGGGCGTCTTTGGGCTGAGAAAAACCCCTGATCTGCCGGAAATGAGGTTGCGTATCGTTTGAACCTCCAACCAGGAAGGTAAAAATCTTGATGTAAAAATAGGGGATTAACGGGAAAAGTAATTTTAAAATTTTCACCTTTTTCTTTTTTCGTTGTATTCTTTGTTAGCTGCCCCACAATAGTCATATTGTTCTGATTTAAGTTTAATTTCTAGTCTTCTGGTATTTTTAAATATTGATAACATCAATGTGCGCATCGGTATAGTTGATCGGCAAGCAATTGTCTTTAGAAACAATGCTTAGCTTGGAGGTGTGGATTTGAAGCTTTTGAAATCTGTATTGAAATATTTTTGGATTATTATGAAAAGGGGAGTTTGAAGAGACCCTGTGATATGGAAAAAATATTGCATCAATAATGCAGTGCATCTTGTTTTGCTTCACGTTGTGTTGTTGCTATTCGTTATTGGGAGTTCAGCTACCTCACTCCAGTTTTGATGATGATTATTTTTTGTTGTTGCTGATTATTTTTCAACAAAATTTCACAGTGTTTTGGACAGATGGAATGATGATACACAGACCGCTTGATGAAGGAAGAAAGGGAACAATGAGATGGTGATTAATATAAAGTATAACTAACATCTCGAAATTTGAAGATAATAGTCATATCTAAGTTGTCTATATACGTCCTACTCAAAGCTGTTTTTCAGTTCCTCACAAAACTATAAGTCCTACCTGAAATTAAAGTGTGTTTCACTAACTAGCTCTTTTAGTTGAGACAGAAAGCTGTCACTGATTTGAGAAAGTTCAAAATACTCTTTTAAAACTCATCATCATTAGCAGAAAATGTTTTGTAATTCGACAATGATTTTGCAGTCTGGTACAATGAAAATAAAATTTTTCGATTTTGAATTCTTTCAGATTTCAACAAGTTATCAATTAAATTGAAAGTTGTCTTCTTTAAATTAACTTTTTTTTTCAAAGAAACGCAACCAAATTATTTTCGCAAGATTGATGTTTCGTTTCCTGCCAATCCTCTGGCTCTGCTCTTATTGGTTTTTGGTCTCCTTCTACTTCAAGAACTAAAAAAATAATAATAAATTATAATAATTCAGACACATCAGTTACTTAGCTTTGTTCTCATAGATCGTTTTTGAAAAAAATCTCTTTGCTTACAGCTTTCCTTTAATTGCGGCAGTTTGAAGTTTCTGTGTCTGAACTGAAGCTACCCACCCGGTAGCCAAACAAGGAGGCTCGGTAATGTGCGTTCGCACATTAAGTTCCGACCCCGCTCATCTACATTTTTCACTTAATTGTCTACCAAATAAGGAAGAGATAAAAAAAATTAACATATCAACGTATCGTTCAACAAACTAATAAAAGAATAAAACAATCTACTCTAGAGGGCCTATGAGACCTGTGGCTACCAAAATTTGACTACCAGAAAAGACGGCAATAAAAATCAAATAGTTACAAATATTAGTTACGACCAAAACTGCTTGTGCATTTTTTGAAAACCAACAATAACCAAATCAAAATGGCATCAGATAAAAATCATACTAAGATTTACCGGTACTTTTTGAAATAAAACATGGGACTTTTCCTCAATGCGATTTGGCAACAAGTCGGCTAGAAATGAGCAAAAGCGGCAAAAGTTTATTAAAACATTGCTTTTTTAAAAAAAGAATTAAATTTAAACTGATTAGAAACATTACGCATCAAATAAAATAATTGAGAGAGTCTTTTAAACCTCAATTGAGAGCGACTGAAGACTTTCATTATCCAGGATATGTCATACGACTACAAAAAGAACGACAAGTACAAGCAAAAATGAAAAATTTGCACGAAAAATTATGATGTCCCCCCAATCAATTAAATATTAAGCTGATCACTAAAAACAATAAAATCTAAGATTCACAAAATTTTTCTGAAACAAATTATCTAAGCATTGAAGAAATCATTTAAAAAGTTTAAACAATAGAAAAGATATTGTTTATTTCAACAAAACATTAAAAAGAGCTCTAAATATTGAGGCTATTTTACGAAAATGATAAAACAATGTAAAATACGAAAAAAAGGCAAACCAGAACAAAAAGGGATAAATTGAAGAATACGATTATTCTTTTTTAGAAATTTAATTCGAAAGTCAAAACAGCCATTAGTTATTTATCCATATCAGTTATTTAAGTTCACTTGTTTATCTAGAGTTGGCCACTGACACCTTTAGTTTTACAATATTTGGCATATGACAACAAAAATTAACAACAAACAAAGGGCAAAAAAATTCTACCAGTTTCTGCAAGAGAACGGTGCCGCAGCCCTTCAAACCATATGTAATGAAAACAAAAATTATGTTCAGTTTCAAATGTTGTGAAAGTTTTTTCAGTTAGATTGTTAAATAATGATACAATTTGAAAAAGAAACAAAAACAACAGCAAAAATTAAGCACAAAAGTCAGAAGATTTTGTATAAAATCTTGTAGTAACAAAAGCAAGAGAACCTTCTGTTAAAAAAATTGGCCACAAACTTAGTTTTTTCATATAGAGGAAAGGTTGAGCTGTACTTACTGAGAATAAGCAAAATGATGACTAAAATAATATAGAAAATCGAAATGTTCAAAAAATTACAGAAATTTCATTAAAACAAATACATTCAATAACATAAGAGACATTAGGTAACAACCGAATGAATAGAAAAGGTTCACTTGCACCTTTTGATGAAGAATTTTAGATCTTTGAGTGGTTAAACTTAAAAATCAGACTGCCAAAAGAATAAAAATTGAAGACAAAAGACAAGAAATCAGTTAAATTTTACTAAAACTCTTCCTCAAAGCCATAAAAACCTTTTGGTTCTCTAAAAATAAACTTTATATACATTTGGCCTCAATTTTACGTAAATTGGAGTTGTCAATGACGGAGCCGTGAATAAAAAATATTGTCACTAATTAACATTAAAAAAACAAAGGCAAAATATTTTGAAAATAGGCAGCATCAATATAAAAACCAAAAGTTTTCTGATTCGAAGAGTCCATAATATTATCAAACCTCTCCTGATTTTGTCGCGCGCCTAGCGAACCGACCAAGTGTTCCAATTAATTGCGAAATAGACCAATTATCAAGTGGAATTCTTCAAATTTGAAAAAAAAGATGCATTTTGTATAATTATCGAGTTAAATTTGCAAAAAACGGCAAAGTTTTAATTCCAGAAGGCTTTCATACGGCGCCTTATTGAAACTAGCACTTTTTTGAGATTAGGGAGTTTGTGTTAAGGTTTCTAGGTCACTAAGTCTGGCAAACTTTGACAATGTAGACCAAAATTTCATATTTTGTGCCATTTTTGATGAAAAAAGTTAAACTTTTGAAATTTTTATCAAAAATTTTAGCAAAAAAAACTTCAATGAAAGGGTTCAGAAACGCTCTTCTATCTCTAACGGTAACAACGACTCTGCCGTTAAAAGTTTTAACTTATTTTGTATTATATTAGCGAAATTGTGCCAAAACTAATTCCGACTGTTATTAACGAGACTATATCATAAGACTTTAAAATAACATTAAATACAAGCTGAACTAATAAGTTTCACAAACAACTTTACGAAACCATAGTTTTGAAGCCATGAAAGCTAACCGCGATTAACCATAAGATATTAACCGCGAGATTATAACATCTTCAATTGCGTCTCATTTGATCATCATAACATCTTTCTGTAAAACTACTATCACAAAATGACGTCAAAAAGAACTACAAAAACTGAAAAGTATCTAAGATTCACAAAATTCTTCTGAAACAAATTATCTAAGCATTGAAGAAATCATTTAAAAAGTTTAAACAATAGAAAAGATATTGTTTATTTCAACAAAACATTAAAAAGAGCTCTAAATATTGAGATTATTTTACGAAAATGATAAAACAATGTAAAATACGAAAAAAAGGCAAACCAGAACAAAAAGGGATAAATTGAAGAATACGATTAATCTTTTTTTAGAAATTTAATTCGAAAGTCAAAACAACCATTAGTTATTTATCCATATCAGTTATTTAAGTTCACTTGTTTATCTAGAGTTGGCCACTGAGACCTTTAGTTTTACAATAATTGGCATATGATAACAAAAATTAACAACAAATAAAGGGCAAAATTAAAAAAACTCTACCAATTTCTGCAAGAGAACGCGGCCGCAGCCCTTCAAACCATATGTAGTTAAAACAAATTCAAATGTTGTAAAAGTTTTTTCAATTATATTGTTAAATAATGAGACAATTTGCAAAAGAAACAAAAGCAACAGCAAAAATGGGCAATTATGCACAAACGTCAGAAAATTTTGTATAAAATCTCGTAGTAACAAAAGCAAGAGAACCTGTTAAAAGAATTGGCCACAAAATTAGTTTTTTTATATGGAGGAAAGATTGAGCTGTACTTACTGAGAATAAGCAAAATAATGACTAAAATAAAATAAAAAATCAAAATGTTCAAAAAATTATAGAAATTTCCTTAAAACAAATACATTAAATAACATAAGAGACATTAGGTAACAACCGAATGAATAGAAATGGTTCACTTGCACCTTTTGAGGAAGAATTTTAGATCTTTGAGTGGTTAAACTTAAAAATCAGACTGCCAAAAGAATAACAATTGATAGCAAAAGACAAGAAATCAGTTAAATTTTACTAAAACTCTTCCTCAAAGCCATAAAAACCATTTGGTTCTCTGAATATAAACTTTATTACATTTGGCCTCAATTTTACGTATATTGGATTTGTCATTAACGGAGCCGTGAATATAAAATACTGTCACTAATTAACATTAAAAAAACAAAAGGAAAATATTTTGAAAATAGGCAGCATCAGAAAAAACCAAAAGTTTTCTGATTCTAAGAGTCCATGATATAATCAAACCTCTCCCTAATTTTGTCGCGCGCGGAGCGAACCGACCAAGTGTTCCAATTAATTGCAAATTAGACCAATTATCGAGTGGAATTCTTCAAATTTTGAAAAAAATATATGCATTTTGTATAAGTATCGAGTTAAACTTGCAAAGAACGGCAAAGTTTTAATTCGAGAAGGCTTTCATACGGCGCCTTAATGAAACTAGCGCTTTTTTTGAGATTAGGGAGTTTGTGTTAAGGTTTCTAGGTCACTAAGTCTGGCAAACTTTAACAATGTAGACCAAAAAATTTCATATTTTGTGCAATTTTTGATTAAAAAAGTTGGAATTTGGAAAATTTTATTAAAAATTTTAGCAAAAAAACTTCGATGAAACAGTTCAGAAACGCTCTTCTATCTCTACCGGTAACAAAAACTCTCTGCCGTTAAAAATTTTAACTTATTTTGTATTATATTAGCGAAATTGTGCTAAAACTAATTGCGACTGTTATTAACGAGACTAAATCATAAGACTATAAATTAACATTAAATACAAGCTGAACTAATAAGTTTCACAAACAACTTTACAAAACCACAGTTTTGAAGCCATGAAACTTAACCGCGAGTAACCATAAGATATTAACCGCGAGATTATAACATATTCAATTGCGTCTCATTTGATCATCATAACACCTTTCTGTAAAACGACTATCACAAAATGACGTCAAAAAGAACTACAAAAACTGAAAAGAATCGAAACTTCACAAAATTCTTCTGAAACAAATCGTCTAAGCATTGAAGACATCATTTAAAAAGTTTAAACAACAGAAAAGATATTGTTTAATTCAACAAAACATTAAAAATAGCTCTAAAAATGAGGCTATTTTACGAAAATGATACAACATTGTAAAATACGAAAAAAACGCAAACCAGAACAAAAAAGGGATAAGTTGAAGAATACTATTAATCTTTTTTTAGAAATTTAATTCGAAAGTCAAAACAGCCATTAGTTATTTATCCTAATCACATATTTAAGTTCACTTGTTTATCTAGAGTTGGCCACTGAGACCTTTAGTTTTTAATATATGGCTTATGACTACAAAAATTAACAACAAATAAAGGGCAACATTAAAAAAACTCTACCAATTTCTGCAAGAGAACGCGGCCGCAGCCCTTCAAACCATATGTAGTTAAAACAAATTCAAATGTCGTAAAACTTTTTTCAGTTAAATTGTTAAATAATGAGACAATTTGCAAAAGAAACAAAAACAACAACAAAAATTGGCAATTATGCACAAAAGTCAGAAAATTTTGTATAAAATCTCGTAGTAACAAAAGCAAGAAAACCTTCTGTTAAAAGAATTGGCCACAAAATTAGTTTTTTTATATGGAGGAAAAGTTGAGCTGTACTTACTGAGAATAAGCAAAATGTTGACTAAAATAATAAAAAAAGAGAAATGTTCAAAAAATCACAGAAATTTCCTTAAAACAAATACGTTCAATAACATAAGAGACATTAGGTAACAATCGAATGAATAGAAAAGGTTCACTTGCACCTTTTGAGGAAGAATTTTGGATCTTTGAGTGGTTAAATTTAAAAATCAGACTGCCAAAAGAATAACAATTGAAGACAAAAGACAAGAAATCAGTTAAATTTTTTTAAAACTCTTCCTCAAAGCCAACCATTTGGTTCTCTGAATATCAACTTTTTATACATTTGGCCTCAATTTTACGTAAATTGGATTTTTCATTAACGGAGCCGTGAATAAAAAATATTGTCACTAATTAACATTAAAAAAACGAAGGCAAAATATTTTGAAAATAGGCAGCATAAAAAAAACCAAAAGTTTTCTGATTCTAAGAGTCCATGATATTATCAAACCTCTCCCTGTTTTGTCGCGCGCCCAGCGAACCGACCAATTGTTCCAATAAATTGCGAATTAGACCAATTATTGAGTGGAATTCTTCAAATTTTGAAAAATAGCTGCATTTTGTATAATTATCGAGGTAAATTTCCAAAAAACGGCAAAGTTTTAATTCCACAAGGCTTTCATACGGCGTCTTTTTGAAACTAGCACGTTTTTTGAGATAAGGGAGTTTGTGTTAAGGTTTCTAGGTCACTAAGTCTGGCAAACTTTAAAAATGTAGACCAAAAAATTTCATATTTTGTGCCATTTTTGATGAAAAAATTTGGAATTTTGAAAATTTTATCAAAAATTTTAGGAAAAAAAACTTCAATGAAACAGTTCAGCAACGCTCTTCTATCTCTAACGGTAACAACAACACTCTGCCGTTAAAATTTTTAACTTATTTTGTATTATATTAGCGAAATTGTGCCACATTTTAGCAAAAATTACTGAAAATGTGAACAAAAACAGTCGAATGTTCTCAAAAGTTGAAACCTCGACAACTCCCTGTAAAACACGAAAATCGAAAAAATCTTTTTACTTCCGTATTCTACGCTGGACGGGCTTTTTAATGATACCACTCACCTTTCTCTACGATGAATATATCGGTCGGCCAAAATTGACTGAACAAAAAAAAACCCAGTTGAGTATATAGTTCCTCCCTCCCCACTAAAGTGGGGTTGGGAACAATAATTGCTGGAAATCTATATTAGTTACATTTGAAATTCTCACGAGTGATTATATATAGATATATTTAAAAAAAATATCCATTTAATCAAGTATTTAAAAAAAATTTAGAAACATATGCCACGTTTCGTTTTCAGCGCAATCATACAGAATCGTTTTGATTATTTTTGGGATTTAAAAATAGCTTCAAATCAAATCTTTTAAGTGCGAGATGAGCAATGCTCACTTGGTTTTTCTTCATTCAGCTTCGGCCAAACGACATATTTGATGTAAAACAAGGACTGATTAGTATCAATAGAGTGCTCGACAAGCATATTCGGGTTTTTATCACGTTTCTTTAATTATTCAAGAATTTTTGTTTGGATTTTGTACCGTTAAATTTTTTTATCACCTTACGGGGATCTGTTATTGATGAAATTTACGCTAATTGTGTCTATTATGTTGAAAACATGTTGACTGTCAACAGATAGATTGACATTAATATCCGAGAAAAATAATATGTCGATGAAGTGTTTAGTTTGAACTTTCATGCTGTACATGGTGTGCTGATTTTTTAATGGTTAGAAATAGTTTTTCAAGGCAATTTTATCAGCGTTTTTTGCGCATTTTTGGTGATCTCTTTCAAAAAATTCTACAAATTAGCTCTACAAACTGCTGATAGAATGTTCTTTTTTGTCCAACTTGCATAAATTTTCCAACATTTTTAATTATTTCAGATCATTATTAAGTGCTCATTATCCTTCAACTGTTTAAAAACAATAGTCTTTTATTTTTCAATGTTTAGAATATTTCGAAAATTATGATTCAATTATTTGAAAGTAGGATTTAATCTTTTTTAATTATTTCACCTCATATTTAAGTGCTTAATATCTTTCAACTGTTTAAAAACAATAATAGACTCTCTTTTTCTAGTGTTTTGAAAATTAACAAAAATAAGATTTAATCAAACCATCTAACAGTAAGATTTAACAGCTGAATCAAACAATCATGTGAAGTGAATTGAGAAGATTTTTTAAATTTGATATTCTGGTAGCAAATCGACGATGCTTTCTTGCCGTCTCTCATTTTTTTATTTAGTCGCAACTGAAGAAAGCAAAATTGATTACCTAAAACTATGTTTTCCATGTTTTGCTTAAGCGCACTTCCAACCAACCATTTATTCTCACGTTTTGGGTTTGTAACAATAACGATGGGTTATGTACTTTCAAAAAAAAGAAATAATCTTGAAAATTTTCTTTGAATGCTCTTTTACTTACTTATGTCTTATAAACCTATTTTGAATAGCAGCTATTTAAAACAAATGGGGTTGATTTTAATATTTTCCGCTTTTTTTTGTTTTGATATATAAGAAATTGCAAATAGCAATTTTCAATAATAAATAAAATTAGCAAAAGTAAGAAAAAAAGCAAATTTTATTAGCAATGATTGATGAGAAAAAAACAATTGAAAGCGAATTAAAAAAATAAGTAAATAAAACACATAGCCTGGTAGCTAAGGGAGGGGTAGGTAGCTAGAACGGATGTAGCTTGGTGAGGAGGGGGTGGTATGTAGGGGAAGGCACATCGATGGGGGAGGATTGGTAGCTGGCTGCGGGTCGGGTGGTATTGGTGTAGGTGGGTGGGAGTGCGCGTAGGGCTTTTAACTGTAAGGCTGTCCTTACTAGAAGATTTATTGCGTTAGTGTTACAAAATTAAGGACTTAGAATGGTTTAACATCTTCTATTCATCGTTCCTTCTCTTGTTGCAAAGATTCTCCAACACCATATGTGTTATCCGATGAGAAGAGTGTCTCCATCTGCTGGTTTTGCGATATTAGCGAAATGTTTGAGGAAGTTTGTTTATATGTGTTTATCGTGAAACAATTTTATAGGATTGTGTTTCCTGTGACAAGGTCGAATTCTGAAAGAAATAAAACAGAGAAGGTAAATTTTAAGGTGTATGAACTGTAAAAAAAATTTGTATGATACCCTTGAGTTCTTTTCAAGCTTAGAGTCTGCTGACTCACTGGTCACACCAGTTAAAGAAGACCCTAGTTGGCTCCTTTTACAGCCTTAAGAGTAATAGAGCTAGGATAACTTATTTTTGCGCGCAAATGTTTTACGTAAATCTATCTGACTAACCGGTTCGTGAAAAACTGAAGAGATACCTCAATTATAACTGTGGTAAATAAATACAGCGCCGGATTCAATTACATACACATAATGAAATGATCTAATAGACTGACTGGAATAAAGTACTCATGCGCTGTTTATAAGAAGGGAGTCTTCTCACTTTGTGATTGCTGGCGACGTTTGGAGAACAAATATTCTGGATTTTGATCTGATGCAATATTTGAAACAATGAAATACCTAGAGAATAGAGAAAAAGTAGCGTTCCCAAAAAAATGACTAAAAGGAAAAATAATTTTAGGAGAATTTTATAGAAAGCTTTAAATATAAATTTCACAACATTAGTTTAGTTCTGATAAAAACTTCTGAAAGAACTCTAGTTCGGAAAGAACTTAGATCAGCTGAGTTAAGCAAAGAGTGTGTTTGCTAAATCTGCTGACTGATATAGCTGAAACAAAAGAAATTTTAACCAATTTTGCTTTGACCACTTTTTGCCACAAATGTCAATCGCATATTATTCTGTTATTGGAAAAACTTGAAAAAAAATTTTCTGAAATTTTATAGTAAAGTGAAACGATTTACAAGCTAAAATTTCTCGCACTCCTTTACTGATTATGGTTTTCTGATTCAGTTGCATGTTAAGAAATTTGTATAAACATAAAAACTTTCAACTATGCAAATTTTTAATTATCTTAGCCAAAACACCACGCTGCATTTTTCTTTGCTGCATCGTTTCATAGATCTGAAACATGGGCAATTGTAGGAAAAACTGCCTTTTAACAAATTGCTCACAAACTGACAGCTTTGACTCCTGCCTTATTTTTCGTCTTGAATGTCCCGAAATGGCGTTTGTAATCTTGATTATTTTATTTATAGTTCACCAACAGACCTCAGCTTTCCTGAGGGACCACCGTTTACTGGATAAAACTGCGGTAAAGGCGGCAAGTACAGTTATGTAGGAAAACCAACTAAACCGCGAACGTGTTAAAAAAGATTTTAGCACTTATATCACATAATTTCACAGCTGCAGTGACCTTGCAAAACATCTGTAAAAGATTACTAATTTATCATTGATGTCCCATAAATTTATAGCAGACGTTAGACGTGATTGTGGATGAACTAACCGCTGAATTTAGCAGTGATCTGATACAAAAATTTTGCTTGGATTCTAGGAGAGTTGCATTAAAGAACAAGTTACTTGCAAACGCTCAAAAAAGATATCCATGTAAAAAAGAATAAACCGATCAGATATCCAATCAAATTCAAGCAATCGGCTCTTAATCTCATTTTTTCCGTTCGGCTCTGCGCCCGCCCGTTCGGCTCTAATTCCTAGGATCCAGTGAATGCTTTACATTAAGGGATAAAAACCACACCAAAAATATCAGTTTTTTTATTTCACGTCGGAAAGCTAACATACTTTTGCGTTGAATGGGGTAAATATGGAGGTACTATCACCACTTAATAATTTGCTGGTGATCTTTTAGATTTTACATTTTTCACAATAAAAGTTTTCGCTGCTATTTAGCGGTTATCGTTTATATATCATACGTCTACCTGGGCTCCTAAGAACTAAAATCTTGAGCTGAAAATTTGTAAGCGCATATTTTAATTGTTTTTTTTATTTAATTTAGTTTAATCATTCAATCATTTATATTTAGGGCGAAGAATCTTATAAAGATGGATTGAAAGTAGGGCAGCAATAAAATTCCTGTATAGGGAAAATGATTATTTTTGGAGGTTGATAAAAAACAGAGGTTAATAGATAAATGGGATCCTTTCCGTTCTTGACCCCACCCCCTACGCTATGCACCCCCAATTACAGAGCACGAGTCATTACATGGTAAATTAGTATGTAAAAATATAGCACGAGCGTCAGCGGTTGCAAATAATATGCACCCACTAAGCTGGGGGGGGGCACAAACGGAAAAGATCCCATAAATGAATGGTATGTCTTCGTAAGCCTTGCTGCGTTAGGAGTTAAAGATAGAGGAAATTTTAGTAAAGAAGCAATTTAAAATTACGAGAAAATCAAGACGCACATGACAAAAACATATGAAACTCAACAGAGAACACTTACAAATAGAGACTAATTGTGCTATCTGTCATGGATTGAGCTTATCCGACTAAAATGTTAAATTGCAATTGACTATACTCTCAGCATCAATTTATTCAACAGATTATCTATAAACACTGGAAGTCTATAGTCTAGGCCAAGACTGGTATCCTGATCAATAAGTCTAAGCGTTATTCCTTGTTTCAGATTAATCGCTCCCGAGGTCAGGGTGTGGTCAGTACATCCCAACCTGAGGTATGCGCTCGAATTTGTTCCGATAAGACATTTTCGAGCGCACACCTGATTTCCTAAATGCGAGGCAGTTTCGAGCGCAGGAGCGCTCTTGAGACCAATCACAGGCGGTTTCGATCGCATTTGAGTCTTATCATAACCCATTTCGAGCGCATTTAATTTGGGTCATAAAAGGTTCAAGCGCAACTGGGTCTGATCAGAAGGGAGCTCGAATGCATTTTTTTCTGTGTTTTTTAAAAATATTTTTTACTGAGAGATAATGGCTCTGCCAAGCAGCTACAATTAAGCAGCATTCTGATCAGAGGTTCAACTAAAATCCGAAGGCTTTAATCAGAACCAGGGGGTTCAGCTGACACCAAATGCCGGCCCTATTTAGAGGAATTAATATTTGACAATTTTGTGTATTTGATATTTGGTAATTTAATGTAGATAAAGACGATTCTTATGGGAAACTGCATAAGTTCATTCACTCTCTGATCAGATTATTTCGAACGCACTTGAGACTAATCATAAACGGCTTCAACTGCAACTGGGTTTGATCATAAACGGTTCGAGATCAAGTGTGTTTGTTCATAAACAGTTCGAGCGTAACTGGGTCTGATCGTAAAGGTTTATAGCGCAAACTAGTCAATAATCTTGCGCTCAAAGTTTTTCGATATGAGAACACTTCAAGCGCAACTGAGTCTGATCAGAAACAATTAATTTCGAATTCAAGTGGGTCTGATCAGATGTAAATTCGAGCTTAGTTGCGTCTGATCACGAACGCAGGACTTTTTCGAGCGCACAGAAGCTATCAAGCGGGTTTGAATCTGATGAGAGACGAATTGGAACAAACTTCGAGCAAACAAAAACTGTCGAGTGCACTTGAGTCTGATCAGAGACGTATTCGGACGCACTTCAAGCGCACAGAAACTGTCGGGTGCGGTTGAGTCTGATCAGATACACTTTTGGTCAGGGATGGTCTGATCAGAGGCACTTACGGTCTGGGACGGTCTGATCAGGACAATCTTGAGAGCACACCTCTCCTGGGTTGCATAACGGAACGGACCTTTCCAATTAGAGCACCCCAAGAAAATAGAGCACCCACTCCAGGGTCGAGGGTTTGTTGAAAAAAATAATGTAAGAGTTGCGGTGAATAGCGGTGAAAAAAAATTCACCGTAAAACGCCCGCTTCTTTTTGCATTGAATGCGGTGGAAACGGTGAATTTTCGTAATTTTTGCGGTTTTTAGCGGTGAATTTATGTAAGATTTTTGGTTTTTTAGCGGTGAAATTTTTTTTGACCGCATTCACCGGAATTCTTACATACAGAAACTCACTTTCACGGGTTCAAACATCTTGCTTTCTTCATGTCAATAACTTCTTACATCACTGCGCGATCAATCACTTACGTCAATGATATTCTTTGTGAATTTAAATCAGATTCTATAAACGCTATCGAAAACAAATGCGTTGAATTTTTCTAAGTTTTGCTGTTTTTAGCGGTCAATTTTTGTAAGATTTGCAGTTTTTAGCGATGATTTTTTTATTTCCATCGCTTAAGCGGTGAAAAAAAAACAATTCACCGCTACCAACGGGGAGCGGTGAAAATGAAAATTTCACCACTAAAAACCGCGAGTCTACCGCAAAAAAATTTCTAGTATTTTTTAGCGGTGAATTTTTGTAGGATTTGCGATTCTTAGCGTTGAATTCTTTTTCTTTGCACCGCAGTTACCGCATTCAACGCTAAAAATTGCAATTCTTACATTTTTTCATCGCATTCACCGCAAATCTTACATTTTTAAGCGATGTTTAGCGTTGACAGCAAACAGATATTGGCCGCCATAGGCCAGACTGAACAGACTTTGTCCAGACCATTGGGCAGACCGAATAGACCCTATGCCAGACCCTTGTCCAGATCCACTTATAAGTGCAGAAGCATCCACTAAAAATTTAGTGAAAAAAGCCGTTGATTTAAACACCAATACAATTTTCTTAAATTAGTTTGATGAAGTAGCTCGCAGTTCAGATGTCCAGACCAGAAGCTGTCCTTAAGGCTGATCTTTGACAGCCAGCAACTTAGTGAGACATTTAAGCAGCACACCAATTTGTTCTCCAAAAGCTGCGTAAAATTGTAAACAGACTATTTTTTCATCAAAGATATATAAAAAAACTGCAATCTGGGACAGCAGGAACGCAAGTCCTCTCTAAGTATCATGGTCAAGTAAATATATTGTACTCCCTATCAGTGCATTGAAATTGTGGATAGAAAAATCCAACCAAGCTTTTTATTATTGACGAGAATTCGTTCTTCATTGACTAAAATTGTCTCAAGCCACCTTTTTACTACAAAATTTTGCAACTCCAATTTTTATAATTCATTCTCTGCTAAAGTTTACAAAAAGAATGTTTGTTAAAAATAAACACGGTTCTGGCAGAGATTCTGGCAATGTCATTGCATTGCTCTGAAAAATCCGAATAGAATTCTGCAAGACCACGGTAGTAAAAGCTACGTTACATAATTTAACAAGAAAAGTGTTGACTCGATTTAAATTTTTCTTGGCTCAAAAACTTATTTTGTCATTTTTATTTGACATCCATAAAACGACTGAGATGTATTTTTCTTCGCAATCGGTTTATTTCCAATAATTCAGACTACCGAAAACCAATTTAGATTTTATGGAAAACGTTATGGAGAATGGACGTCTAGAATACAAGTTAACATCAGTCAAAAACTGATGTCATGTTTATTTTTGAAAGCAAACGTATCTTGAAAAGCTTCGATTGACAATTTGGTTTGTTTTAAAAATTTTAGTGATAATTGGAAGGTCGAATATGTTACAAAAGGTCATGATTGCGGTACGGAGTTAGTTTCTGGTTTGAGTCAAGTTGATTAACTTAATTTGATTTAACTTTCAAACTTTTGTCACTACACCACAGCACAGGCCTCGTTTTGAATGAAATGAGGTACTCAACAACTCAAAAAATAACTCAATCATGGACCGTTAGTGCATCTCTCTTTCGCTTAAATCTCTGTTGCCTTGATCGCAACCTCTGTCCTCATCGGTAAAATCCCATCTGAGCCGGCGTTATGAGTTTGCACTCCTGGGTCAGAAATCAGTACGAAGTCCAAACATATGATAGACTGGTCATCTCGCAATTTTAGCTGAAGCTACCTGGAGGATTGTTTTATTTGGTTCAGAGATATATTTGAGTTGTTCTTGGTCTGTCGCTCAAATTTTCTAACGTAGCTAGCTTTTGATAATAAGCCTTAACTATAAATTTGTTGTTCCAAACACAAGAACATCGTTTTGACAGATATTCACCCCATATCACAAGTTACTAATGTCTTTGTTGCTACTTAACATCTCACTAAGTACTTCAAAATCGTTTTTCGGTGTCATTGTTATATGCCGCCACCTTTTTACTTCATTTTTTTTACTTCAACGGCCATTACTTCATTTTTTAACTTGAGAATGCAAAAACGCTTTTTTTCTAACCGCCAAAAAAATGTCCTTAGATTCTTGCCAACTCTTGCCTAAGGGAGGAAAGTTTTAGTTCTCTCTGTGTTAGTTAAGATCTTTTTGTGAGATAGAAAAATAATAGTTATACCCTCAATCTCTTTAAAAGGGACGTTTAACTTTTCCAGACTGATAAGGTTCTTAAGTCTAGAAAGTGCGTCCTACTCACACATACTTAGAACGAACCTTGATACCTGTAAATCTTTGGCGATATCATCTGTTCTGATTTTGTGCTGTTCTCTTTCATCTTTAATTTGTCAAAAAAGGGCGTACTCCAGGCGTGAAAGATTGAATTTGATTCAGATTCATGTGCTGTTAGCCTGTCAGGGATTCCACCAATATTGCCGTGGTATCGACAAACAGTTTAAAAAAAAATTTGGGTCCGACCCCCACTTTAGGGAGGAAATACCTACTCAAACGCGTTTTTCTTTTGTTCAGACATTTTTGGCATATTGATATATTCATCGTAGAAAATTGTGAGTGCTATCATTAAAAAGCACGTACATCCTAAATTATGGAATTAAAAGATTATTTTGATTATTGTTTTCTACCAGGAGTTATCGAGGTTTAAATTTTTGTGATCATTCGACAGTTTTTATTTATATTTTCAGGAACTTTTGCTAAAATTTTGCACAATTTTTCCAATATTAATTAAAATAAAATAAGATTGTTAACGGTAGAGTGTTATTGTTACCGTAAGTGAAAGAGGAGCTTTGCTGAATGGTTTGATATGAGTTACTATGGCTAAACATTCTGATAAAATTTTCAAAATTCCAAATTTGCATCAAAAATTGCACAAAATATGCATCTTTGGTCCACTTTGTTTCAGTTTGCAGAAGATGGAGACCTATAAACCGCTGACATAACCTCTCTAAGCTCCAAGAGAGAGCTATTTGAAACTCGGCCCCTATAACAGACGTATTGAAATTGAAATTTTGCCGTTTTTTACAAATTTTTTTTTCATAATTACACAAAATGCATTATTGATTTTTTTAAAAATTATTTGAAGTATTGAGAAAAAAGACCTTTGTTCAGTTGTATAATTTCAAGATAGCTGGCTAAGATCAGCTTGCTGTATGGATTGCGCGCAGATTTCTAGCCCCAGATGCTGTTTTAAGTCTGATCTTTGACAACCAGCAACTTAGTGAGACAACTTAGGAAGCCAGCATCAATTCGTTTCCCAAAAACTGCGTAATATTGTGAACAGATTTTTTTCATTAAAATATTAAAAAACTACAGTCTGGGTTAGCAGTACCGCAAGTCCTCTCTAGGTTTTATGGTCATGTAATTGTATTGTATTTCCTGTCAGTGCATTGAATGTGTGGATAGAAAAATTCAACGAAGGTTTTCAATATGAACGAGCATTAGTTCTTCAGAAAAATGTATCAAACAACTTTTTTACTACAAATTTGCCAACTCTAATTTTTAAAATTCAGTTTCTGTTCACATTTTCAAAAAGAATGGTTGTTGAAAATAAACACGGTTCTGGCAGAGATTCTGGCAACACCATTGCATTGCTCTGAAGAATCTGAACAGAATTCTGCAAGACCAAGGTAGTAAAAGCTACTTTACATAACTTAACAAGAAAATGTTGACTCGATTTAAATTTTTCGTGACTCAAAAACTTATTTTGTCATTATGATTTGACATCCATAAAACGAGTGAGGTGTATTTTTCTTCGCAATCGGTTTATTTCCAATAATTCAGACTACCGAAAGCCAATTTAGATTTTATGGAAAAGTTATGCAGTCTGGACGTTTAGAATACAAGTTAAGATCAGTCAAAAATTGATGTCACGTTTATTTTTGAAAGCTAACACATCTTGAAGAGTTTCGATGGGCAATCTGGTTTGTTTTATGGTTTTCAGTGATAATCGGAAGGTCGAATATGTAGTAAAAGTTCATGATCGCGGTATGGAGTGAACTTCTGGTTAGAGTCAAGTTGATTAACTTAATTTGATTTAACTTTGATTTTTTTTATCGAATTTCACTACACCACAGCAGAGGTCTTGTTTTGGATGGAATGAGGTATATTCAACAATTCAAAAAACAACTCAATCAGTGACAACTAGTCTGTTGCCTAAAATCTCGGTTGTTTTGACCGAAGCCTATTTGTCTTCAACGGCAAAAAGCAATCCGAGTTGATGTTGTTAGTTTTGCACTCCTAGGACAGGAATCAATACAAAATAAAACCATATGATAGCTACTGGTCAACTAGTGATTTTAGTTGAAGCTGCTGGAAAGAGTTTTTATCTGGTTCCGAGATATATTTGAGCTGGTCTGTCCACAAATTTTCTAACGATAATTTTGTTGTTCCAAACACAAGAACATCGTTTTGACAGATATTCACGCCATATCACAAGTTACTAATTTCGTTGTTGCTACTTAACATCTCACTGAGTATTTCAATTTTGTTTGCGGTGTCATTGTTATATACGTGTTTGGTAATTTCGCGTTTTTAACGGCCATTACGTCATTTTTCAACTTAAGACTGAAAATGCGCATTTTTTCTAACCGCCACAAAATTGTCTTTAGATTCTTCCCACCTCATGTCTTAGGGAGGACAATTTTAGTTCTCTCTGTGTTAGTTAAGATCTTCTTGTGAGATAGAAAATCGTTGGTTATACCCTCAATCTCCCTAAAGAGGACGTTAAACTTTTCCAGACTAATATTGTTCATAAATTTAGGAATTGCGTCCTCCCTAAACATAATTAGAACGAAGCTTGATACCTGTAATTCCTTAGCGGTATCATCTGTTCTGATTTTGTGCTGTTCTCTTTCATCTTTAATTTGTCAATAAAGGGGCGTATTCCACACGTAAAAGAGTAAATTTGATTCAAATTCATGTGCTATTAGTCTGTTAGTGGTTCTACCACTATTGTCGTGGTATCGAGAAACAGTTAAAAAAATTTGTGGGTCCGACCCCCACTTTAGGGAGGAAATACCTACTCAAACGGGTTTTTCTTTTGTTGAGACAATTTTGGCCTATTGATATATTCATCGTAGAAAGTTATGAGTGGTATCATTAAACAGCAGGTACATCCTAAATTATGGAATTGAAAGATTATTTTGATTTTCGTTTTCTACAAGGAGTTATCGAGGTTTACTTTTTGTGAATATTCGACAGTTTTTATTTTTATTTTCAGGAACTTTTGCTAAAATTTTACACAATTTTTCTGATACTAATTAAAATAAAATAAGATTGCTAACGATAGAGTGTAATTTTTACAGTAGGAGAAAGAAGAGCGTTGCTGAATGGTTCATTTTGATTTTCTATGGCTAAACATTTTCAAAAAGTTTTCAAAATTGCAAATTCTTATAAAAAATTGCACAAAATATGCATCTTTGGTCCAATTCATTTCAGTTTGCCGAAAGTGGAGACCTATAAACCGCTGACACAACCTCTCTAAGCTCCAAAAGAGAGCTGGTTGAAATTCGGATCTATAAAAGTTGTCTTGGAATCAAGGTTTTGCCGTTTTTTTAGATATTTATCTTGATAGTTATACAAAATGCATTAGAGATTTTTTTGAAAATCTTTTAAAGTATTTCACTCAACAATTTTTCTATTTCTCAGATTTTTGGAAAAATTGGATGGTTTCATAGCAAAATCAGGGATAGGTTTGTTTTTTTTTTTGATCGATTCTTATATCAGACATTTTTTAAACTTTTTTTGGTGGTGCCTTTTTTCAAAGAAATTTATTTTCGTTTATATGGTGTTTTTTACTGAAAAATTTTATATTCAGGTTTCCATTAATGACAGCTCCCATTTACGTTAATATGAAGCCATATGTAGATATAGTTTGTTTTCAGAGATCCTAATGCTTTTTATGGCTTTGAAGAAGAGCTTTAGTAAACTTTAACTTAGTTTTTTTGTTTTGACTTCAATTGTTGTTTTTATTGTACTCTGATTACTAAATTTAACCATTCGAAGGTCCAAATGGCTTCTTTAAGAGGTGTAAGTGAACCTGTATTATGCATTCTGCTGTTAACTATTGTCTCTTACGTTATTGAATGTATTTGTTTAAAGAACATTTCACTGATTTTTTGAACTTAACAACTTTTTTATAATAATTTTGTCAACTTTTAGCTTATTCTCAGTAAAAACAATTAATGAACAAATTAATTTTTTGGCAAATTGTTTTAAAGGAACGGTTTCTCTGTTTTGGTATCACGAGACTTCATACCAAAATTTGCGACTTTTGTGCATAATTGTCAATTTTTGCTGTAGTTTTTTTCTTTGGTTAATTGTCACGTTACTTATCAATTTAACTCAAAAATATTTTACATTAATTGTAACTGAAAATAGTTTCTGTTTTCGTAACATATGGCTTTAAGGGCTGCAACATCGTTCTCTTGAAAAATTTGGTAATTTTATTAAATTTGCCAAGTGTTTGTAGTTAATTTTTGTTGTCGTATATTAGATATTGGGTAATTAAAGGTCTCAGTGGCCAACTATTGATACACAAATTACTTTATAACTGATATTGATACATTGCTAATGGTTCTATGGACTTTCAATTTATTTTTTTCCAACAAATGTATAAGTATTCTTCAAAATTTCCATTTTTATTGTGGTTTGAGTTTCTTTATCGTATTTTACAATGTTGTATCTTTTTTGTAACTTGCCCTCATTATTGAGGGATCTGTTTAATGTTCTCTCGAAGCGAACGATGGTTTTTCTGTAGGTTGAAGGTTTTGACTGATGTCTTCAGTGCTTAGACAATTTGTTTCGGAATATTTTTTTCTGAAATTTAGATACTTTTCATTTTTTGTGGTTTTTTGCTCTGATTTTGGATTAATCGTTTTTTAAAAAGACTTTATGATGTTGAGAGGTGACCCCAATGACGATTGATTACTTTTCGCGGTTAAATTTTCATAAATATAATGGCTTAACACTGTGGTTGTGTGAAGTTTGTTTTGAAACTTTCTATTTCAGCTTGTATTTAATGTTATTTTATAGTCTTAAGATTTAATCTCACTCACTAATAACAGGTGCAATTAGTTTGCGAAGAATTTGTAAGATAAACTGTCTATTTTTTATTCAAAAGCTTACGCTAGCTATTGATTTTGAAAATAATTGTTTTTAAAGAATCAAGGGATTTTTGATATTTGCAAATCTTATTTCTATTAACTTAATTGTTTTTTGTAGTCGTTTGACATATCCTGGGTAATGAAAAGACCAATCACTCTCAGTTGAGGTAGAAAAAAAAACACTCACTGATTTCATTTGATGCATATTGTTTTCATCAGTTTGACATTAATTCTTTTCAATAAAAGCAACGTTTTATTAAACTGTTTTTGTGAAATTATTTGTTGACAATATATGTAGTCACGACTCAACTAATGACAGCTCCCATTTAAATGATAATGAAGCCAAATGTAGGTATAGTTTGTTTTCAGGGATCCTAATGGTTTTTATGGCTTTAAAGAAGAGCTTTAGTAAACTTTAACTTAGTTTTTTTGTTTTGACTTCAATTGTTGTTTTTATTGTACTCTGATTACTAAATTTAACCATTCGAAGGTCCAAATGGCTTCTTTAAGAGGTGTAAGTGAACCTGTATTATGCATTCTGCTGTTAACTATTGTCTCTTACGTTATTGAATGTATTTGTTTAAAGAACATTTCACTGATTTTTTGAACTTAACAACTTTTTTATAATAATTTTGTCAACTTTTAGCTTATTCTCAGTAAAAACAATTAATGAACAAATTAATTTTTTGGCAAATTGTTTTAAAGGAACGGTTTCTCTGTTTTGGTATCACGAGACTTCATACCAAAATTTGCGACTTTTGTGCATAATTGTCAATTTTTGCTGTAGTTTTTTTCTTTGGTTAATTGTCACGTTACTTATCAATTTAACTCAAAAATATTTTACATTAATTGTAACTGAAAATAGTAAAACAAAAATTGTAAGTGAAAATGATTTTTGTTTTCGTAACATATGACTTTAAGGGCTGCAACACCGTTCTCTTGAAAAATTTGGTAATTTTATTAATTTTGCCATGTGTTTGTATTTAATTTTTGTTGTCGTATGCCAGATATTGGGTAATTAAAGGTCTCAGTGGCCAATTATTGATACATAAATTACTTTATAACTGATATTGATACATTGCTATTGGTTTGATGGACTTTCAATTTAATTTTTTTCAAAAAGTGTATAAGTACTCTTCAAATTTTCCATTTTTAGTGGTTTGAGTTTCTTTTTCGTATTTTACAATGTTGTATCTTTTTCGTAACTTGCCCTCATTGTTGAGGGATCTGTTTAATGTTTTCTCGAAGTGCACGATGGTTTTTCTGTTGGTTAAAAGTTTTGACTGATGTCTTCAGTGCTTGGACAATTTGTTTCGGAATATTTTTTCTGAAATATAGATACTTTTCATTTTTTGTGGTTTTTTGCTCTGATTTTGGATTAGTCGTTTTTTAAAAAGACTTTATGATGTTGAGAGGTGACCCCAATGACGATTGATTTCTTTTCGCGGTTAAATTTTCATAAACTTAATGGCTTAACACTGTGGTCGTGTAAAGTTTGTTTTGAAATTTTCTATTTCAGCTTGTTTTTAATGTTATTTTATAGTCTTAAGACTGAATCTCACTCACTAATAACAGGTGCAAATAGTTTTCGAAGAATTTGTAAGATAAACTGTCTACTTTTTTAGTCAAAAGCTTACGCTGGCTATGAATTTTGAAAATAATTGTTTTTAAAGAAACAAGGGATTTTTGAGATATGCCAATCTTATTTCCATTAACTTGTAGCTCAGCATCTCTATAGACTAGTCCATTCTATATTGAACTACATTTTGCTCGTTATAACGGTTTTTTCTTAAAATGGTCTTTTTTTCTTGGTAAAACCAATTCGTAAAATATTCGTGATTCTTGCATGTTCGCCCCTTTTTTGTAGGTTATGATTTTCTTTTCCCATTTCACAGTAATGGGTGGTCCTTTAGTCATTTGGTACCAAAGCAGTCAATAATTTGTAATGTTTTTAGTGAACAAGTTAATAAGTAATTGTTTGGGACATCGTTTTCGTGCCAATTTCTTCGCACAATATTTTTTGTGCAATTTTTTTTTCTCTTGCCTGTTTTTGTTGTTCTTTTTGTAGTCGTTTGACATATCCTGGATAATGAAAAGACCAATCACTCTCGGTTGAGGAAGAAAAAAAACTCTCACTGATTTCATTTTTTGTAAAATTATTTTGTAAAAACTGTTTTCGTAAAATTATTTGTTCACAATATGTGTAGTCACTACTCAACTAATGACAGCTCCCATTTAAATAAAAATGAAGCCAAATGTAGGTATAGTTTGTTTTCAGGGATCCTTATGGTTTTTATGGCTTTAAAGAAGAGCTTTAGTAAACTTTTAATGAGTTTTTTTGTTTTGACATCAATTGTTGTTTTGTACTCTGATTACTTAATTTAACCATTCGAAGGTCAAAATGGCTTCATTATGAGGTGTAAGTGAACCTGTATTATGCATTCTGCTGTTAACTATTGTCTCTTACGTTATTGAATGTGTTTGTTTAAAGAATATTTCACTAATTTTTTGAACTTCACAATTTTTTTTATAATAATTTTATCAACTTTTAGCTTATTCTCAGTAAAAACAATTAACGAACAAACTAATTTTTTGGCGAATTGTTTTAAAAAAACGGTTTCTGGGTTTTGGTATCACGAGATTTTATACCAAAGTTTGTGAGTTTTGTGCATAATTGTCCATTTTTGCTGTTGTTTTTTTTCTTTGGTTAATTGTCACGTTACTTAACAGTTCAATTGAAAACCGTTTTTACAAAAATCGTAACTAAAAAAAGTTTTTTTTCGTAACATATAGTTTTAAGGGCTGCAACACAGTTCTCTTGAAGAACTTGGTAATTTTATTAATTTTGCCATGTGTTTGTAGTTAACTTTTGTTGTCGTATGCCAGATATTGGGTAAATAAAAGTCTCAGTGGCCAACTATTGATACAAATATTACTTTATAACTGATATTGATACATTGCTAATGGTTTTATGGACTTTCAATTTAAGTTTTTTCAATAAATGTATAAGTACTCTTCAGATTTTCTATTTTTAATTTGGTTTGAGTTTCTTTTTCGTATTTTACAATATTGTATCTTTTTTGTAACTTGCCCTCATTATTGAAGGATCTGTTTAATGTTTTCTCGAACTGAACGATGGTTTTTCTGTTGGTTAAAAGTTTTGACTGATGTCTTCAGTGCTTGGACAATTTGTTTCGGAATATTTTTTTCTGAAATTTGGATACTTTTCATTTTTTGTGTTTTTTTGCTCTGATTTTGGATTAGTCGTTTTTTAAAAAGACTTTATGATGTTGAGAGGTGACCCCAATGACGATTGATTTCTTTTCGCGGTTAAATTTTCATAAACTTAATGGCTTAACACTGTGGTCGTGTAAAGTTTGTTTTGAAATTTTCTAATTCAGCTTGTTTTTAATGTTATTTTATAGTCTTAAGACTGAATCTCACTCACTAATAACAGGTGCAAATAGTTTTCGAAGAATTTGTAAGATAAACTGTCTACTTTTTTAGTCAAAAGCTTACGCTGGCTATGAATTTTGAAAATAATTGTTTTTAAAAAAACAAGGGATTTTTGAGATTTGCCAATCTTATTTCCATTAACTTGTAGCTTAGCATCTCTATAGACTAGTCCATTCTATATTGAACTACATTTTGCTCGTTATAACGGTTTTTTCCTAAAATGGTCTTTTTTTCTTGGTAAAACCAATTCGTAAAATATTCGTGATTCTTGCATGTTCGCCCCTTTTTTGTAGGTTATGATTTTCTTTTCCCATTTCACAGTAATGGGTGGTCCTTTAGTCATTTGGTACCAAAGCAGTCAATAATTTGTAATGTTTTTAGTGAACAAGTTAATAAGTAATTGTTTGGGACATCGTTTTCGTGCCAATTTCTTCGCACAATATTTTTTGTGCAATTTTTTTTTCTCTTGCCTGTTTTTGTTGTTCTTTTTGTAGTCGTTTGACATATCCTGGATAATGAAAAGACCAATCACTCTCGGTTGAGGAAGAAAAAAAACTATCACTGATTTCATTTTTTGTAAAATTATTTTGTAAAAACTGCTTTCGTAAAATTATTTGTTTACAATATGTGTAGTCACTACTCAACTAATGACAGCTCCCATTTAAATAAAAATGAAGCCAAATGTAGGTATAGTTTGTTTTCAGGGATCCTTATGGTTTTTATGGCTTTAAAGAAGAGCTTTAGTAAACTTTTAATGAGTTTTTTTGTTTTGACATCAATTGTTGTTTTGTACTCTGATTACTTAATTTAACCATTCGAAGGTCAAAATGGCTTCATTATGAGGTGTAAGTGAACCTGTATTATGCATTCTGCTGTTAACTATTGTCTCTTACGTTATTGAATGTGTTTGTTCAAAGAATATTTCACTAATTTTTTGAACTTCACAATTTTTTTTATAATAATTTTATCAACTTTTAGCTTATTCTCAGTAAAAACAATTAACGAACAAACTAATTTTTTGGCGAATTGTTTTAAAAAAACGGTTTCTGGGTTTTGGTATCACGACATTTTATACCAAAGTTTGTGAGTTTTGTGCATAATTGTCCATTTTTGCTGTTGTTTTTTTTCTTTGGTTAATTGTCACGTTACTTAACAGTTCAATTGAAAACCGTTTTTACAAAAATCGTAACTAAAAAAAGTTTTTTTTCGTAGCATATAGTTTTAAGGGCTGCAACACAGTTCTCTTGAAGAACTTGGTAATTTTATTAATTTTGCCATGTGTTTGTAGTTAACTTTTGTTGTCGTATGCCAGATATTGGGTAAATAAAAGTCTCAGTGGCCAACTATTGATACAAATATTACTTTATAACTGATATTGATACATTGCTAATGGTTTTATGGACTTTCAATTTAAGTTTTTTTCAATAAATGTATAAGTACTCTTCAGATTTTCTATTTTTAATTTGGTTTGAGTTTCTTTTTCGTATTTTACAATATTGTATCTTTTTTGTAACTTGCCCTCATTATTGAAGGATCTGTTTAATGTTTTCTCGAACTGAACGATGGTTTTTCTGTTGGTTAAAAGTTTTGACTGATGTCTTCAGTGCTTGGACAATTTGTTTCGGAATATTTTTTTCTGAAATTTGGATACTTTTCATTTTTTGTGGTTTTTTGCTCTTATTTTGGATTAGTCGTTTTTTAAAAAGACTTTATGATGTTGAGAGGTGACCCCAATGACGATTGATTTCTTTTCGCGGTTAAATTTTCATAAACTTAATGGCTTAACACTGTGGTCGTGTAAAGTTTGTTTTGAAATTTTCTATTTCAGCTTGTTTTTAATGTTATTTTATAGTCTTAAGACTGAATCTCACTCACTAATAACAGGTGCAAATAGTTTTCGAAGAATTTGTAAGATAAACTGTCTACTTTTTTAGTCAAAAGCTTACGCTGGCTATGAATTTTGAAAATAATTGTTTTTAAAAAAACAAGGGATTTTTGAGATTTGCCAATCTTATTTCCATTAACTTGTAGCTGAGCATCTCTATAGACCAGTCCATTCTCTATTGAACTACATTTTGCTCGTTATAACGTTTTTTTCCTTAGGTGGTCTTTGTTCTTGGTACAACCAATTCGTAAAATATTCGTGATTCTTGCATGTTCCCCATTTTTGTAGGTCATTTTTTTCTTTTCCCATTTCACAATAATGGGTGGTCCTTCAGTCATTTGGAACAAAAGCAGTCAATAATTTGTAATGTTTTTTGTGAACAGGTTAATTATTAATTGACTGGGACATCGTTTTCGTGGTAATTTCTTCGCACAAATTTTTTTGTGCTATTTTTTTTCTTTTGCCTGTTTTTGTCGTTCTTTTTGTAGTCGTTTGACATATCCTGGATAATGAAAGGAATCAATTGCACTCGGTTGAGGAAGAAAAAAACTCTCACTGATTTCATTGATGCATAATGTTTTAATCAGTTTGACATTAATTCTTTTCAATGAAAGCAACGTTTTATTAAATTTTGAACTTTTGCTCATTTCTTGTGGACTTGTTATCAGGTCGCATTGAGGAAAAATCCCATATTTTTTCCTCATGAAGTACAAGTTAGTCTTCTTTAGTATAAGTTTTGTCTAATGCCATTTTGATTTGGTTAGTGATGGTTCCAAAAATGGACAACAAGTTTTGGTCGTAATTAATATTTGTAAATATTGTATTTTTATCGCCGTCTTTTCTGGTAGTCATATTATAGTAGTCACAGGTCTCATTGGCTCTCTAATGTAGATTGTTTTATTCTTTCAGTAGTTTGTTGAACGATGTGTTGGTATGTTAATTATTTTTTATCTCTTCTTCATTTGGTAGACAATTAAGTGAAAAATGTCGATGAGCGGGGTCGGAACTTTATATGCAAACGCACATAAACGAGAGTCTTTGTTTTAGTATTTGAATTTATTTGGCCTAAAGATTCAAAGTTTTTAAAATGGTTCAAATAGTTAGGATCAGTGTAAACTAAAATTCCATCTCGATGTAGTTAAATTGATAGGAGCTCAAATCCGCAGTAGATTGGATCGTATTTTTAGCCCACGCCGTTTATGTAAGATTTATTGCAGTTTTGCACCCATGACCTCGTTGCCCTACTTTGTGAATGTTTCATTGGGACGATAGGCGAGTTGATTTGGCTCTAGATCATCAATAATGATGAGATGATCGAGTTGGCGAATTTCATCATCAATTCTAAATTTTGTTGCGAAACTCAATTCCCACAGCAGACAATAAAATTTTTGGGCCTGATTCCCGGGTCTTGTTGATGTTTTAGTATAGTAGTGTAGTAGTATAGTATAGTTGAGTCGTATAGTTTTTTGTTTCGCAAAACAAAAGTTAGTATAGTAAGTTGTTTCGCAAAACAAAGTTAGTATAGTATAGTTGACTCGTATAGTATTTTGTTTCGCAAAAAGCATTAAATAGTATTCTCTTCAAAAAACCAAAACGTAATCAAGTTTTTTTTTAACCAAAGATAATAAAAACGTTAATTTTAAAATGAACAGAAAATTGAACGTTAATAAGTTTGTACCCTTAAGAAAAAGATAGCAGTAATGCTTGGTGGTTTTTTAATATCCGTTCAATCCGTAGTTTTCAAGAGCTCAAACAAAAATGTATCCCGGAACAGTTCAATTGTCAGTCCAAACTGAAAAAAGTCAAAAACTTTCCTTAGGAAACATTGTAGTGAGTTGAGCTAAGGATCATTTTTCTTCAATTTTGTGTTCAGTTTAATTCTCAGATTTTCCATAGATTTCTCTACTGGCTTTCTGTAGGATTTGAGTACAATAATCAACATTAATGGACTGAGAATTGAGGCGAAAGAAGCTGAAAAACTGAATAATTGGAGCTGAAAGCTATGCATCATTGGATATTTGTACACATCATAAAGTGGTACACGAGTTATAACAAAGAAATAGTAGAGCTGATATAGCAGCTTGGTAGTCACACCCAAAATCCAAGTTAGTGAGCTCAGTCCAAAAACTATGGCGAGGTTTTGGTTTCGTCCTACTTTTTTGGACTGTTTCAGCTCGAGGAGTTGTTTGATAACGTAATAATAGTAACACACAGAGATCGATGTAGGCAGGAGAAGAAAAACAAAAGTTAGGAATCCTGACGTTATACCTCTTATCAAGAAATTAACCCGACCATAGAACGGTGGAGCGGCATTGCACATGTAGTCACGTGTTACATACCTGCTGGCTGCATCACCAGTAAAGAGCACAATAGTTGCTATGGTTACCAATGAATACTTGAGCTTCCGTTTTGAAGATGACAAGAACAATTCTTTCTCCGAAGGTTTACAAACCAAAATATATCTCTCGTATGCGAGGATGAGGCAGCAAAAACCACTCCCATATTCGTTGAGCCGCTGAATCAACAGGTTAGGAAAACACGAATACCAAAAAGGATTCATGTTTTGTATATACGGCTCTATTTTTTCGTGCAAATTACGCCGAAAAAATACAAAACGACTGAAGCTGGGTGGCACGTATATAGACACTTCTACAGATGAGGTGCAATTCGTAAAAATAAAATTTTCTTGAAAAACTTATGATTTAATCAAGCCTGCTGCATCAAGGCGACGCAAATGTTCAGCTCAAAAGATTCATATGAGAAGATCAGAGTGATCTGGCACAACAATGTTGATCAAAAACACTTCATTTTATTCAACTGGCTCATATAGCTCATCTTAGATAAAACTTGGAAAACGTAATGAGGTTTAGATGGTTCCTTAGAAAAATATAACCCGCAAATTGCTGTGAAACAGCCGCCGTTGGCCCGCCTGACGCACACTGGAATTGAAAAAGAGAAAGAAAAGAGAGTTTGTTTCTAAGTCTCAAAAAAAGTTCTAATTTGGTTTGCAGTTTCTGATAGATTCCAAAATGATACCAAATATAACCACTAAACTGAAAGCAACTAAGCCTAATACTAATGCTAGCAATAAATCTATAGCGATAACATAATGCACCATGACTAAAAGACCGGGCTTTATCGGTTTATCACGTATCATTTAATTTCACTCATGACCTTGAGAGTATTCATAACACTGCGTAAATCAATGAGAAAAAAGATAATGTTTTTAACCTAAACAGTGAGTGAGGTAAGTTAAGATTCAAACGTTAAAGTTGTGACTTATGCAAAAACCAAAACATAGCGGGACAAATCTTGAACTAAAAAAACTGAATTACCTAATGACTTGGACCTGATAATCACCAAATTTCCAGCAACATCAGATTTTGTCAGACAACAAAACATATGACATAAAATGAGCAAAAGTAAAGACAAAATTGAAATTAATTTAAAAATTATTAGAGTTGTAAAAAATTATTGTCATTAAAAACACCTAAACTGATAATTGACACCAAACATCTTAGAATGGTGACACCGTACAGCAAGCTTCACAAAATCAATGCAAGACAAAATAAAAAAAACTGCAAAAAACCAGGTTTGAAAAAAATCAGAACCTTTTTGAAAGTTAGTGGTTTCAAAAAAACATTTCTATGTAACAAAATCATTATGAACAGCAAAGCATACCACATTGGAATCAAAAATAATTTTTGAATCCCATTAGTGTGAAAAAACAAAAAGAACACCAAATGTAGGCAAAATCATAGCTAGCAATTAATTTAAATCAATTGGAAAACAACGCAATAGAAGGTCAGTAACGCAAAAAAAACGGCAGAACTCTAAAACAAAACAAAATAAAACTTTGAGAACAAATAGTGTCGAAGACATTAATACCATTGGTATGATGTCAAGTGACAGCTTAAATGTTCTTATGCCTCGGTAGCAGTCTTTGAGATGTCTCAATACTGGACCTAAGAGATAGGACAACACATACAAGCACAACCAATATAGGCATATTTCGTCAACCTTTCCGAAAATAAACGGTGTAAAATTTATAAAGCCACTAGCTAATGAATTGAACAATTAATCAGATGTATCATAAGCAACCAATAAGAGCTGCACTTGGCTTGAGATTAATTGATAAGACAACAAAACAAAAAGAAAGACAGTCAAAATGAAAAGTTCATGATTTTTTTTGAAATGGAAGGGTGTCACAGTTATAAAGCCACCAGCTAGCTCATCAAACAATTAATTAGATGTAATTGGGCTTCTATAGAACCGAACCGGAGGAAATGAGGATTGTGCTCAATGAGATTTAATAATGAGACAGCAAAATGACACAACATTTACAAGTAAATTTCAAAAGTTTGCAAATATTTTTTTTTAAAACAATAAATTAAAGAAACATTTAGCATTGAACAAAGGTAATTAATGTGATTCCCTCACGTCTCAAAAGCAACAAAGGAGATTTGTAATTCACAAGGATAAATGATGAGACCAAAGAATTAATGAGGAAACGCGCAAACGTTGAAGAATTCAATATTTTTTCTTGAGAACAATTGTTTTCAAAGACATAAAAAACACTATTTCAATGCTCAATGAAACAAGCCAATGCAAATAGTCTCAATATGACCAAGATTTCGATAGCAGTCAGAGAAAAGACACTGAAAACAGAAGTCAGAATGACGCAGGTGTAAAAAAATCCTCACTCTGATCTGAATTCCCATTGACATGAACTAGTAAAAAAGTGTAAACAGATTTTATGAAGAAGAATACCGCACCAATACAAACCCAATCTCTGGGTTGTAAAAAAGGAGAGTGCCTAACCTTTAATTTTTGACAAGCTGACGGCGGCTATTCATTATAGAACTTAGTCTGCCCGGAATAAAATCTTTTAAAATTCTCGGTGCGCACGAATAAAAAAGCTAACTTGACAATAACTTAACTGTGAAGTTTTAACATTGATTTCAAAGAAAACAAAATTACTTAAATAAATTCTGACCTTAATTAAATAAATCCTTTTAAAATATTTTTTCCGACACTCTTTAACATTAGCGAAAAATATTGTGGATTTCAAAACGTTCAAAAGACTGTGAGAAACCGTATGAGTTTTTGGTTTTTTTTCTTGTTCGACAAATTATTGTTGCTCAAGACGTTTTATTGTTGCTCGAGACCAAATTTCCAGCAACATCAGATTTTGTCAGACAACAAAACATATGACATAAAATGAGCAAAAGCAAAGACAAAATTAAAATTTATTTAAAAATTATTACAGTTGTAAAAAATTATTGTCATTAAAAACACCTAAACTGATTATTGACACCAAACATCTTAGAATGGTGACACCGTACAGCAAGCTTCACAAAATCAATGCAAGACAAAATAAAAAAAACTGCAAAAAACCAGGTCTGAAAAAAATCAGAACCTTTTTGAAAGTTAGTGGTTTCAAAAAAACATTTCTATGTAACAAAATCATTATGAACAGCAAAGCATACCACATTGGAATCAAAAAAAACTTTTGAATCCCATTAGTGTGAAAAAAAGAACATCAAATGTAGGCAAAATCATAGCTAGCAATTAATTTCAATCAATTGGAAAACAACGCAATAGAAGGTCAGTAACGCAAAAAAACGGCAGAACTCTAAAACAAAACAAAATAAAACTTTGAGAATAAATAGTGTCGAAGACATTAATACCATTGGTATGATGTCCAGTGACAGCTTAAATGTTCTTAGGCCTTGGTAGCAGTCTTTGAGATGTCTCAATACTGGACCTAAGAGATAGGACAACACATACAAGCACAACCAATATAGGCATATTTCGTCAACCTTTCCGAAAATAAACGGTGTAAAAGTTATAAAGCCGCTAGCTAATAAATTGAACAATTAATCAGTTGTATCATAAGCAACGGATGAGAGCTGCACTTGGCTTGAGATTAATTGATAAGACAACAAAACAAAAACAAAGACAGTCAAAATGAAAAGTTCATGATTTTTTTTTAAATGGAAGGGTGTCACAGTTATAGAGCCACTAGCTAGCTCATCAAACAATTAATTAGATGTAATTAGGCTTCTTTAGAACCGAACCGGAGGAAAAGAGGATTGTGCTCAATAAGATTTAATAATGAGACAGCAAAATGACACAACATTTACAAGTAAATTTCAAAAGTTTGCAAATATTTTTTTAAACTAGTTCAATGCTCAATAAAACAAGCAAATGCAAATAGTCTCAATATGACCAGGATTTTGACAGCAATCAGAGAAAAGACACTGAAAACGGAAGTCAGAATGACGCAGGTGTAAAAAAATCCTAACAGAAACCGAAAATTTGTTCGGACATCAAAGGCTGGATATTTTCCGTTTGTGCCCAACAGTAGGTTATGCACAACACAGATAAAAAACGCGCCATTACAAGCCAGATCATTTTATAAAAATGTGGCACGTGCTTCAGGTGGGTGCAGATAATATGCACCCACTAAGCTGGGGGATATAAACGGAAAAGATCCCAAATTCTCTATCCACTATTAAGGTAGTTTAAAAAATCATTTTGCAACGAAGATAATAATTTTGATCCATTTACAACTCCAGGTTGACTGAAATCATCACGCTGATCTGAATTCCCATTGACATGAACTAGTCAAAAAAAGTGTAAACAGATTTTATGAAGAAGAATACCGCACCAATACAAACCCAATCTCTGGGTTGTAAAAAAGGAGAGTGCCTAACATTTAATTTTTGACAAGCTGACGGCGGCTATTCATTATAGAACTTAGTCTGCCCAGTATAAAATCCTTTCAAATTCTCGGTGCACACGAATGAAAAAGCTAACTTGACAATAACTTAACTGTGAAGTTTTAACATTGATTTCAAAGAAAACAAAATTACTTAAATAAATTCTGATCTTAATTAAATAAATCCCTTTAAAATATTTTTTCCGACACTTTTTATCATTGGCGAAAAATATTGTGGATTTCGAAACGTTCAAAAGACTGTGAGAAACCGTTTGAGTTTTTGGTTTTTTCTTGTTCGTCAAATTATTGTTGCTCAATTTGTTTCTGTAAATAATAGCAAGCATTATTTAATTTATAGAGGTTTTCATAGAAAAAACTCACATTTTTGATGCTAGGTAATTATTGCATAAAAAATCGACCAGTCTCGTGGCCAGAATGAAACATGAAGAGGTAAAAGCAACCAAAATTCTACTTATAAAACGCAAGAGTACAGTTGTTAACTTGTCTAAAGAGTTCTTTCTGTTAGTTGTGTGGCTATTTTATTACTTACGACCACTTAGAAAACTTATTAAAGCCTTTACAGCGGCACATTTTTAAATCCTGGTATGGCCTCAAAACATAATCGGGATTTAAAAACAAAAGAAGTCGTAGTACATTAATATAGTAGCTTTAATGAGGGACTTCGAAAATTTCACAAGATCTTGTTTTCATCTTATATTTATACAAAATTACGAAATTATTTTATACGAAATGCTGACTTATTATCTCAAACCGCTTCTTCGTTCTCGATAAACGCCAGAAGTTCACAGTGACTTCAAGCAAAGTCACGTTTTAAAATGACAAAAGTCAACGGAACCAACTTCTGGCTAAGTAGCAATTTCTGGCATTTTAATATCTGGCACCACAGACTTTCAGCATTCTAAAATTTGCACGTGTGTTTTAAAAACAAAAGAACTCGTAGTACCTTAATATAGTGGCCTTAATAAGGAAATTCGCAAATTTCACAAGATCTTGTTTTCATCTTATATTTATACAATGCTTACTGTACTATGACTTTATTAAGTTATCCAATTTTGGACATTCTGGCAATCTTTCAAGGACTAAGAATGATTTCCAGGTGTTTATACAAGAATCATAATTGGTTTCGCTTCTAAGGACTTTTAAATCAACATCACGTTTCTCCAAGCCAAAGAAAATTTTCCCACGTTTTTCGCTTCATAATCATGCAAAAGTTGTCTATATTACTCTCGGATTCATGCAATGATCTTGTATGGATTTGGTTACGAGCCCCACTTTAGTGGGGAAGGAGGAATTATATACTCAAAGGGGTTTTTTATTCAGACAATTTTGGCTGATCGATATATTCATCGTACAGATTTGTGAGTGGTATCATAAAAAAGCACGTACATCTTAGAGTATGGAACTAAAAACATAAGTCGATCTTTGTTTCATTCGGAAGTTATCGAGGTTTAAAGTTCATTTGAATATTCGACAGTTTTATTTACATTTTCAGTAATTTTAGCTAAAATTTGGCACAATCAAGCTATTATTATTATTAAAAATAAGTTAACATTTTTAACAGTAGAGTGCTATTGTTACCGCTGGAGAAAAAAGAATGTTTGTGAATTATTTGATTCGACTTTCTTTGGCTAAAAATTTTCACATAATTTTCAAAACTCAGACTATCTTTCTTCAAAAATTGCATTTTTCGGAAAATTTTGCCAAAAGCGGAGACCTAGAAATCACTGATTCAATCTTTGGACGCACCAAAAGAGGTTTAGTTGAAACTCGGTACCCTATAAGAGTCTTCTGGAAATAAAAACTTGCCATTTTTAAATTTAACTTGACATATATACAAAATGCCTCATTGTTTTTTTTTAGCATTTGAAGTATTCCACTCAACAATTGGTCTAGTTCGCAAACACTTGAAACACTTGAGTTGTTTGTTGGCCCCGCAACAACATCAGATTTATGTTTGATACTATCACGGATGCTTGAAATCAGAAATTTATAAAAAAATTTTTGGTTTCGCCTTCTTTCAAAATCTAGTGCTTTTGTTTTTCTTTATGTTCATTACTGACATATTTCTTATGCACGACTCCATTAATAACAACTTCCATTTCCTTAAAACTGAATTCCAATGTAGATATTGTTTCTTTTCAGAGAACCTTATGCTTTTCATGGCTTTGAAGAGGGTTTTAATAAACTGTAACTGAATTCTTGTGTTTGCCTTCAATTTTTACTCTTTTTGCAGTCTGATTACTAAGTCCTCCCATTCAAAGATGCAAATGGCTTTTTTATGAGGCAAAAATGAACCTGTACCATGGATTCGGTTATTATCTAATGTCTCTTATGTCATTGAAATCATTTGTTTTAAAGAGATTTCAGTACTTTTTCATTTTAACATTTTTTAATATTATTTCTATCATTTTTTATTAGTTTTTTCTCAGTAAAGAAAGTGCAAACTTTCTTTCATATCAATTACAAACTAATTTCATAGCCTGGTTGCGTTTTTTTTATAATGTTGTAACTTCTTTGTACTTTAGCCTCATTATTGAGAACTTTTTAAAATGTTTTGTTGAACCCAAGAAAAATTTTTCTGTTGATTAAACGTTTTGACTGATGTTTTTAGGGCTTAAACAATTTGTTTCCAAAAAAATTGTGAAATTTAGACACTTTTCAATTTTTGTGTTGGTTCTTTCTGCTGTCATTTGTAAACAGATTTTTTTTAAAAAAAATTACGATTTTCAAAAGAGACGCAATTGTTGACTTAATTTTCTCGCGGTTAACATTTTAGTGGCTTAATGGCTTCAACAATGTGGTTTCGAAAACTAGTTTGTAAAGATTTTTAGAACAACTTGTTTTTAATGTCATTTTAAGGTCTTATGACTTTGTCCCACTTATAACAGACGCAAATAATTTTTTATGAAGTTGTTCAATAATCTGTCTACACCTTTAGTCAAAAGCTTAGAATGGCAGGGAGTTTTGAAAAAATTTGTTTTTTAAAAAAGACAAATGATTTCTGAGATTTGCCAATCTTATTCGTAAACTTGTAGCTTAGCATCTCTCTAGACAAGTCAGAATTCAAATCTTTCGAACTATATTTTTCTATTTATAAAGGATTTGTTTTCTCATATGGTCTTTGATCTTGGTACAACCAGTCTTCCAAAAATATTCGTTATTTTTTTTCATATTCGCCCGTTTTTGTACGTTTTTGTGTTCTTTTTACAGCATCATAAAAATAGGCTGTCCTCTTGTCATTAAAAAAATCCAATCAAAATGTTTTATTGTTCCATTGGAGAGCTGAAAGTTGAAATGGCTGGGACAGCGTTTTCGTGCAATTTTTTTTGTGCAAATTGTTTCTTTTTGCCTGTATTTGTTGTTCTTCTGTAGTCGTATGACATATCCTAGATAAAGAGAAATCTCAACCATTCTCAAAAAACTTGAAACATTTGAGTTGTTTGTTGGCCCCGCAACAACATCAGATATATGTTTGATACTATCATGGATGCTTGAAATCAGAAATTTATAAAAAATTTTTTCGGTTTCGCCTTTTTTCAAAATCTAGTGCTTTTGTTTTTCTTTATGTTCATTACTGACATATTTCTTATGCACGACTCCATTAATAACAACTTCCATTTCCGTAAAACTGAATTCCAATGTAGTTATTGTTTCTTTTCAGAGAACCTTATGCTTTTCATGCCTTTGAAGAGGGTTTTAGTAAACTGTAACTGAATTCTTGTGTTTGCCTTCAATTTTTACTCTTTTTGCAGTCTGATTACTAAGTCCTCCCATTCAAAGATGCAAATGGCTTTTTTATGAGGCAGAAATGAACTTGTACCATGAATTTGGTTGTTATCTAATGTCTCTTATGTCATTGAAATCATTTGTTTTAAAGAGATTTCAGTACTCTTTCATTTTAACATTTTTTTATATTATTTCTATCATTTTTTATTAGCTTTTTCTCAGTAAAGAAAGTGCAAACTTTCTTTCATATCAATTACAAACTATATTCATAGCCGATTGTTTTAAAAGAACGTTTCCTTGGTTTTGGAACTGTGTTTTTTTTACAAAATTTTGTGATTTTTGTGCATACTTGCCTATTTTTGCTGTTGTTTTTTTTGGTAAAATGTCACATTATATAACGATCTAATTGGAAAAATGTTATAAAATTGGTAATTGAACGTAATGTTTGTTTTAATAACATATGATTTTAAGGTTGTCGTCACCGTTCTCTTGCAGTATTTGGTAGTTTTTTTTATTCTTGCCATGTATTTGTGGTTAATGTTTGTGGTCGTATAACAAATATTGGGTAATTAAAGATATCTCTGCAAAAAAAGAAACTCAAATGAATTTGGTAACTGATATCGCTGCAAAGATAATAGCACTATTGACATTCAATTTAATTTTTCCAAAAAAGTAAAAGCCTTCAACTTATCCTTTTTTGTTCTGGTTGCGTTTTTTTTCTCATTTTATAATGCTGTAACTTCTTTGTACTTTAGCCTCATTATTGAGAACTTTTTTAAATGTTTTGTTGAACCCAAGAAAAATTTTTCTGTTGATTAAACGTTTTGACTGATGTTTTCAGGGCTTAAACAATTTGTTTCCAAAAAAATTGTGAAATTTAGACACTTTTCAATTTTTGTGTTGGTTCTTTCTGCTGTCATTTGTAAACAGATTTTTAAAAAAAAAAATTTACGATTTTCAAAAGAGACGCAATTGTTGACTTAATTTTCTCGCGGTTAACATTTTAGTGGCTTAATGGCTTCAACAATGTGGTTTCGAAAACTAGTTTGTAAAGATTTTTAGAACAACTTGTATTTAATGTCATTTTAAGGTCTTATGTTTTTGTCCCACTTATAACAGACGCAATTAGTTTTTTATGAAGTTGTTCAATAATCTGTCTACACCTTTAGTCAAAAGCTTAGAATGGCAGGGAGTTTTGAAAAAATTTGTTTTTTAAAAAAGACAAATGATTTCTGAGATTTGCCAATCTTATTCGTAAACTTGTAGCTTAGCATCTCTCTAGACAAGTCAGAATTCAAATCTTTCGAACTATATTTTTCTATTCATAAAGGATTTGTTTTCTCATATGGTCTTTGATCTTGGTACAACCAGTCTTCCAAAAATATTCGTTATTTTTTTCATATTCGCCCATTTTTGTACGTTTTTGTGTTCTTTTTACAGCATCACAATAATAGGCTGTCCTCTTGTCATTAAAAAATGCAACCAAAATGTTTTATTGTTCCATTGGACAGCTGAAAGTTGAAATGGCTGGGACAGGGTTTTCGTGCAATTTTTTTGTGCAAATTGTTTCTTTTTGCCTGTATTTGTTGTTCTTCTGTAGTCGTATGACATATCCTAGATAAAGAGAAATCTCAATCATTCTCTATGAAAGTAAAAAAATCTCTCAATAATTTCAATTGATGAATATTTTTTCTACTCAATTGGACAAAAATTCTTTTCAAAAGAGCAACGTTTTATTAAACTTTGCCTTTTTGCTCATTTCGTGTCGACTTGTTAGCAAGTCGCATTGAGAAAAAGTTCCAGTTTGTTAATGAAGTACAAGTTCATCTTTTTTAGTATATGTTTTATCTGATACCATTTTGATTCGGTTATTAATGGTTTTCACAAAACGGACAGCGAGTTTTGGTCGGAATTACATTTGTAGTTATTTGATTTTTATCGCCGTCCTTTCTGGTTGTCATATTATGGTAGTCACAGGTCTCATCAGCCCTGTAATGTACATTGTTTGTTTTCATTTAGTAATTGGCCGAACGATTTGCTGATATGTTTTTTTCTAATCTCCTTATTTGGTAGACAATTAAGTGAAAAATGTAGATGAGCGGGGTCAGAACTTTATGTGCAAACGCACATTACCGAGTATTCTTGTTTAGTTTCTAAACAAGGATCGTACAAGTAAATAAACAGAGGTTGATGGCAGAGCAAATCAGAGCTGAATCAGTCTAGAACCTCACCAAGTCGCAACCATAATGTTAAAAGGACTTTGTGGCAATTGCTTAAAACCTAGCTAATGTGTATAAAGCGTGTATACTAATAATAGTAATTACCTATTATAAGCTATAAGGGTATGAAAATATTCAAGTCAGACTGAATTTTGGTGTATGAGTAATTATCAGACTAAACATGATATGATAAGTTTTGTCTGGCGAACTCAATGAACTGAATATAAATATAATGAAGAAAAACTGCACATAAACCAATTTGAAATATTCTGGAGATGCAATGTTTCAGAACTGAATTAAGGTTTTACACTTGAAATGTGCTGATTCAGCGCTGAAATGCTCTGAGACTCAAGTCCGGGTAGGTTATAATTTTATGATATCAATGTGCAGTTTTCTGTATGTTTTAAAGGGTCAACCCGGGATGATACAGGCTCGTTCCTGAAATACAAATAAATGTTTTTCTAAACGTTTCTAATATAATGTTACGAATTGGCTTTTTATACCGTCCTTGACGTTATGTCCCGGGTGATGCAAAACAAAGTAGTGGCAGAAGAAATACCCCAGGAAGCCAGGACCAGTAACAACAGCGTCAATGAGAGTGATAAGGAAAACAGGATAATTTTTGAGTTCCCTCAATTCTTCACTCACCAAGAAAGAAGTAACAAAATAGATGTTCAGGAGGAATGATACGAAGCATAGCACAATCTGTCAAAATAATAGAAAGGGAAATATATATTGTTTATATATTGTTGTCTTCTGAGAGTCGAGAAAAGGCTTGAAAAAACTTTGATTTTTTGACTTACGAACAAAGAGTTTTGGAAATAAAAAAAATATAAAAAATTCTTAAATTTCACTTTAAAACTCTCTCGAGTGAAATCACATGACCTTTTTTGGTCTGATGAAAAATCACACAATCTTTCGTGGGGAAAAATACGTCTCCTGAGATTTTACATGAGAAAAATGTTATCGTGTATAATGAATAATTACACGTTTTTTTTTGGTAAATGATCGTATGAGGAAATTGAGCAAATTTCACAGAAATTTGTGCCTGCAAATCATTTCTTCTTAGTTGTGCTTATAAAAGATTACAAAACCATAACAGCAGGTGGCTAAAAAAACTAAGGAATCCACTTTTGTTTCGTGACAAGGTTTGCTACAATGTTGCCATTGTTCTTTTTGGTACCTAATCAAAGACAATTTACTACGCGTTTTTCAGTCATTTTCAGGAAAGCAGTTATTCCGGTGCAATATCGTTGAGAGAAACAATTAAAATTAATTTACAGGATTATAGTTATTAAGAGTTTCCAAACGCTTTTCATAACTTTTCTTCGTTTTGACTGCATCAAATATGTGTATTCAAAAATTTTTCAGATCATAGTTGCTAATCCTGAGCAAAACAATAGATGAAAACTGGCAAAAATTTTGTCGGTGAATATGTGTACAAATGATATTGGAGCCGAATCAAAAGTTAATGGCAAAAATTGTTTGGTCAGCAGTACAAGCTACGACTGATTCTTGGGGTGCCAATCTGTTTTCGATCTTACGAATGCACTTTAAATGGTGAATGGCTGCCCTATAAAACTTTTCCTCAATGACTACAGCCAACAATGTTGTTACTCATGATCAGAAAAGTTGTGTAACATCATCTAAATTACGGTCGAGCAAAACTTATATTTAATATTTTAATTGGGGTTGACAGCTAAGAGTCTTGACTGCTATGTGTTTTTAGCAAATTTACAGTTTCATTTCGAAAAGCATTTTTGAGAGCAACACAGCGAAAAGAGAGGTCACCAAGAAACATTTTTTCTTGTTTCATAATAAACATTGTGCAACCGTCGTTAAATCAATCAAGTTATCTTCTTTTTTTTCACAAAAAATATTTTTGTGATCTTTCACACAAAACAGTTGCAGAAACACACAAAAAGTTGTTTGGTTGACACAAAAAAACTGTGGAAAATAATCATATTTCTCGCGTAAGTGGGCCTACAATAATGATTATTTTTATGAGCAGTCGGATAGAAAAGTTTTGACAATTTCTGTGAACGTTGTGTATAAAACAATGTTGCTAGTTAACATAATACTAATTTTATCCAATTTACCGAACCAGATATAGAATATAAAGCTGCTGAAATCATTTACATTAGTTTTTAAAGCTATTTTGAGTTCATTCGTATCTCGCAGATTTTCCAGAATAAGGTTTTGGATCTTCAGGTTTCACAAAAACTTTGAGCTAACTGATGATCAATCAAACTGCAATCCGTTTCATCCGATACAATTATGGGATACGATCTCTCCATAATTAAGGATTAGATCAGCAGAAAAATTTTTTCTGATGTAATTTTCATACTTCGGAAAACCTATTTTTTTCAACCTTCAAATATTTTTTTTTGTTTTTAATGACTTTTATTGCTTTTAATAAACATCCTGTTCTGCGATTTAAAAGTTTCCGTAAACTAACTTTCAAATATTGTTATTCTTTGTTTTTTTTCTGTACTTGAAGAGAAAAACCTCGCTGTAATTTCTCAATTCCATTAGAAAAATTTGTATAATCAATTTGTTTTTATCAACTCTTTGCAATTCAAAACCTAGTTTTTATTAGCATGTCACAAAAGTCAAAAACTAATTGAAAGTTAGGGTATTATGGATGCACAAAACGTGAGGAAACGATCTGATTATAGATCTTTACCTGGTTCTACTCTATTCTCTTTTCTACTCTGTTTTTTATTCAGAGTTTTATTTACTTGCAAATTTAATTTTTTTCAGCTTTCCTGATGTTATTGATTTTTTCTGTTAACGTTTCCCCATGAAAAGCATTGCTAAGAAATTTTTAAATTAATTTCTTTTCATTGGCATCTTTAAACTCTTTCTGAAAGCAACAACAGACAAAACAAAAGTTTTTAGAAATTGTTGAAACTCACTTTGCCTCTGTTTTACTCTTATGCTCTCCAGTATGTATAGAGAGCAACGTTTTAGTATAGGTACGATCAAAACAACAATTGAATTGAGATGGCTAAGTTTTTTTGATGCTCTTCTTACTGGCTTTTGTTTTGTCTGATTTTTATGACGTCAAAACCGGTTCAAAATCAGTTGACAATTTTGTAGAAAACCTGAAAACTTTAAGCCAAAAAGCATCTTAATCCCTACATATCGTGGTTATATTTACTTAAAGATAGTTTGTACGAATTTTTTTTGGAGCTTTCTATTTATATTACCCCATATTTTAGTCATTTAAATCCGTATTTAAAACACTCGACTTTGATTGGATAATATTCTTTCGCTTACATCTACCTACTTATAACATCCTCCGGCCCAGAAGATGTTGGGAGAATTGGGAATATTTTTAAAAGCGAGCGGAGGAGCGATCCGGTGGACGCGCTCAAAACGGCGGAATGTTCGACACTGTCGGAACCGTAACGGAGTTCAGTGATCTGAGCAGTAGGATAGTAACCCCTAGGGTTGGTCTCTTCAAAGACCCAAACCAAGTCACCAGACATTAGATGTTGTTTGGCACACGTCTGCCCTTTAGAACGTCGGTTCAGTGTTGGGACGTATTCTTTGATGCAACAAGACCGAAAAATGTTAGCGTAAGACCGTTCGCGGGCGTCACGCTTACGGTGATCGAACTCGTCAGCGCCAATGACTGACGGAGGTGGGTTGGTTTGGTTATCAAGTGGAAAATGGTTAAGTGTTATTGCGCCTAGGTCGGACGGGTCGGAGCTTACGGGCGTCAACGGGCGTGAAATAATTGGGTACTCCACGAGACAAAAATGTAGCATTCAAAAATTTGTCGGTGAAGCGACGAGTACCCAGAATGGTGTTAAGTTTTCGTTTAAAACTGCGTACTAGCCTCTCTCAGTCGCTACCTTGGTGTGGCGCGCTGGGCAGACTGATCCTCCACTTAATGCCTTTATAAGCAAGTTCCGCTGCAGTTCTGATGGTATTCTTTTTTTCGATATTCTCGCGTAGTTCTTTTTCCGCGCCAATTAAATTGGTACCATTGTCTGACCAAATAATTGCAGGTGTACCCCAACGGGAGACAAACCGCTCCACTCCCATTACGCACGAACTGGCGTCCATGGATGGAACAATTTCATCATGAACAGCACGAGTAGTTAAGCATGTGAAGAGGAAACCCCACTTCTTCTCGGTAGTCCTACGTACAGTAATGTAAAACGGGCCGATGTAGTCGCACCCGGTGTTCGTGAAGCGAAGAGACTTGTATGCGAGTTTTCCTACTGGGAAGTCAGCCATGATGGGTTGAACAGTGGCAGCGCCGAGTTTTCTGCACGTGACAAAGTTCGATTTAATCGTACGCAATGATGATCGTATTTTGAGGATGACATAGCGTTCCTGTTATATAGCCCGCAGATAATCAACGCCTTGACGATGGTTTTTCAAGTGAGTATGCCGTAGAAACAGTTTCACGAAAATATGTCGTGCGTCAAGAACGATAGGATGGTTTACATCATAATCAACGTTGAACAGCCGTTTGATGCGGCCAGCCTAACGGATTAGTCCATTTGGTCCGAGTTTAGACCATTTCAAGTGAGTAGCCGTAGAAACAATTTTACAAACATATGGCGTGCGTCAAAAACGATCGGATGCTTTACATCATAATCAACGTCGACCAGCCGTTTGATGCGGCCAGGCTAACGGATTAGACCATTTGGTCCGACAAAGGGGGAAAACGGGGCAATACGGCTACTCCGCTTAACGGATTTGTTTTCCAGGACGTCTTTTCTTTCGAACGGAAAAGATTCTCTTTGAACAACAAGATACTGCAGATGAGGCTCGGCTTTGTCAAGCTCAGTGGGATCTAATATAGTACCATCGATATTACGGTAGCATTCATGTGAGGGTAACAGCCGGAGTATGTTTGCCATTTTTAACCAGGTTTGCCCAATAATGCTGGTTGAAACATTGGGAATACTTTTGAGAGGACTTTCAAACACATCAAATTTCTTACGACGTTTTTAAAACGAAGTTTTTGAGCTATTCGGTATCAAGTATAGTCAAATTTTCTCAGTGCTTTAGCCTTTTTTCTCTGCATAATTATGCTTCGCAGAATTCGAAGTCAACTATGAATTCACAAAACACAGTAATTTTTCCTTTAAACCTTTTAACGCAAAGCGTTTCGATAAAAGGAGAACTTTTAGTGACCGGAAGTTTTCTGACCGGAGAATCCCAATGTTACGGCAAAATTTTAATTAGAATAAGAGTAAGAAAATAAATTGTTCAATCTTTTTTAAAATTGTTAACCGGAACTGCAACTTGGGACTCACATTCCATCGTTGTTTGTTTGCTTGTTTCATTAGGTTGAACAACAACTTTCACTGATATATTGTTCTCTTTCTCAATACATGCGCGGCATCTCTGCTAAGTGTTGAATTTTTTTAAAAAAATCAGGCGAATGAATCACATTAAGGTAAGTTGGTATCAATAATTGTGACTCAATAATTGCTTCAATTTGATCATTGATAATGAAAATAGCTTTTTCTGTCGGAAAAAATTCAGCTTTTGAGGTTCTAGAGACTTTTGTTTTTACATACTGTGCAAGGGTTGTCCATTATTTTATCCCCTTAGCCAAACTATCCCCCGACTCCTGCAACAAATTGAGAGGAATTTACGCAAGGCATTCGAGAAGGGTACTTTTTTTGAATTTCTTCCACTTTGTCCTAGGTCTGAGCAAATAGACCCAGACCCTGTGCCACATCGAATAAACTCTCCACATCGAACAAACTCTACTAGACAGAAGACTCTGGAACAAGCTATTAGATTTATTTGAAGGACTTTTAACACTGCTTCTCCACAAAGCAAAAAAATAGCTTCTAAAATTTGATATTCTTATTATGAGATGATTTAATCTTTGCGTTAATTAAACCTTAGAAATTATTTACGCTTCGATATAGCAACTGAGTTTGTCTAAATAAACAAACACTCTTCCCAATGTTTGAGTTAATTAAAATAGAGAGAAAGTTCTAGCCTACTATGCTCTCTTTTCATCTGCCAATTAAAAAATATTTTGCATGAGAAATTAAGGAGGCATTTGACTGCATATAGAGAGACCGAACAGATCAAAGACTGGATGCAGCCAAACTGAAGAGACAGAAGATCGGGCATAGGCCAGACATAGCATACCGAAAATAGATACAATCAAGCCGAACATACCCAATTCAGGGATGGGCCATCCGGAGCGGTGCGACCAAAATTTGTACATAATATGAGTTCTACCGCACTGGACCCCTTGTCTGTGACCCAAGTCAGTCCGGCTGATCCAGTTTCGGGTCGTATCACAAACATATAGAAAGGTGTAAAGTTTTTTAATATTAAACATAGAATGTCGTATCTTTACGGCAGGTGGCATTTAAGAGCTCAGTTCAGCTATGATTAATACGGCTAATACTTACCAATAGGAACTCCATCACCAGTCCAACATTTGACTCCACATGTGAAGCTTGAATCAACAACATCATGCCGATTGCTTGTTCCTGGTACGCCGCACTCATTTTGGTAGAACCATCCGCAAGAAGCAAAAACTCCAAAAACGTTTTCATTCCTTCCATTCGCATAAGGTCGGTCACCAGTTGCTGATTTTGCTGTACGTTCATATAAATTAGGGTCGTCGATTTTCGCTCGGTTTTTGGTCAAACTTGTATAATAAGGTCATATCTCGGATCACGGTATCACCGTCATGCAACGCAAAATTATGTAAGATAAGCGGTGGATGCGGAAAATTTTGTAAGATAAGCGGCGAATTACATACCTCAGGTGGTGAAAAAGTTTTCCTGGTAGTGGTGATATTACATAATTTCACGGCTGAAATTTGCGATGAAATAACATAAATTCGCATCATATAAAAAGTATCAAAATTATGTGAGATAAGCGGTGAATGCGGTGAAATTACATAAATTCACCGCTTATCTTAGTGATGAAATTACATAAATTCACCGCTTAGAAAAAATGACAAAAATATGTAAGACAAGGGGGTAATTCTAGGTCGGTAAAACAATGTAATATAAGGGGGTAATGTGGAGTAAGGGAAGAATTGTTATAATTGCCCCCCCCCCCCCTAAAATTACCCTCAAATCTTACATCTTTTTGAAACTTTCTTAAGCGATGAATTTATGTAATTTTACCACAAGATTAAGAGGTGAGCTTACGAAAAATTACCACATTTGAACGCTAAAATACATAACTTCACCGCTAAAAATCGCAAATCTTACAAAAATTCAAGAAGTTCTATAGAAAGTAGAGTGAATTTGATTTAATCTCAAAACAAATATACTATAATTAAGTGCGAGGTGACGCAGTGGAGGAAGAAGTGGATGACATGCAAGAGGTGAGAGGTTCAAATCCATGTAAGGCCGGAAAATTGTAGTAAGAGTCGAATTGTGTTGAATTTTTGTAAACTCACTGACTCCAGCTGTGAAATTTCATAGTTTCACCGCATTTCACCGCAAAATTCACTGACTCCAGCTGTGAAATTTCATAGTTTCACCGCATTTCACCGCAAAATTATATAAGAAATTTGCGGCAAAAAAATTCAACTTTTCATTGCTTTTCTTATCTGATTTTTGCTTGACCCGAGATCGACCTCAAGGGGATAGATGGTTTTCAAATGCATTGACACAGGTAGTGCCCGGGAGAAAACGTAAATATTTTCCTGGATAGAAATTTAAAGAACCTATGTTCAAAAATTCAGTACTTTAACAAAACAGTATATAACTCTATTGACTTTGCCTTCCTCTAGGAGGTGTATTTAAAAAGAATACAAAAAAATCACAGCAAAATTTGGTTACTTTAGTTAACAGTAGAATTCATTATTACTTGTGGAGTGATACTGACAACTTATGTTGTTTAATTTTGATTTTACTGGGGTTTGGGCTACCAATTGCTTCCCAGAGAAAATCTGGAATGTGATTGGTACAACTCAGTGATGACTGAGCTTTTTAATAAAATTTGTTATTATCTCAACTTTGTTGTTAAAGCTGACACGAAAAAGAATAAAAAATTAAATTAGTTTTTTTGTGATGCGTCCAAATAATCAAATTTTTAGTCTTAAATAGCGCTTAGTGTCGTTTTTAGTATATGTCTAATGTTCCTTAGAGCAATAGTTTAATTTCAGTTTTTAAAAAGCTAGAAATTTTGAAGCACAGAAATGAGATCTCTAAAATATTGTTAAAAAGTTGAGTCATAACAGTTTTGTTGATATGAAAATGTTTGTCTGGTCATTATCCATTTTAATTGACTGCACGTTGATTTTCATCTGATAAAAAGAGATTTTGAAATCACTACGTTTTTTTTGCTGTATTTGGCTTATTGAATTGAACAAATCGTGGTTTAGTCGAGCTTTTTTTTTACTCAAATGTTTTTTTTATCATTTACGACAAATGAGCTTTTTGGAAGACACTTCTTTTCACCTAATTCAATAGCTGATCTGAAGCAGTTAAAAAAGTTCTTTTGATCTCTGGTTAATTCGTACCGGGAATCTTTTTAACTCGGCTTTGCCTCGTCTCAACTCTTCCCGATACCCTAAATATTTTGTACAAGTAAAAGTATTTCTTTTTTTATTACATATACAGCACAAAAACTTTTAAATGTGTCGGATATTTTAATTCTTAATTAGAAGCTGCTAACAGCTGTAAGCGGTGTAGTTTTCAGCGGTCAAATTCTGTTCCTCATTCTCAACTTGCAGTTTTTTTTTTAACTCATTCAGATTTCAAAATGTCTGCTGCGGCTCTTTTTCTTCAATTTGAGCGACACACACACAAACACACAAATGCAAGCACAGACGCACATGTGCGCGAACTTGCACACAAGCAGAAGCACTAACGAGTACTGGGTCATACCGACAATAATACACACCACGCGCACATTCGCACGCACATACTCCGCAAACGCACTTAAAATTTTTAATCCAATGTCAGCAGAAGTTTTAAATTCTGTTTTCCACCAATCCATTCAATTTATTTCATTGACAGGACTTTTCTATCTCTATGCAAAATTGCCTTCATATCTTTCTAAAACATTAAAAAAATGTAAGGGGCTTATTTAGTCAGATCTTTTTGAAATATTTTTAAGGAATTACTTGCTATATAACGTGATATAATTTGTAATTTGAAAGCAGTTCCTGTGTTTCAGGGATCTAAAAGAAGTCTTTCCTTTTTAAATATCGAAAAATGAACTGGAGTGAACGTTTTTTCGTAACAAAAAATATCAAATGTGGTCTTATTTTCAGAGCTAGGCGGACTAAATTATTGATGTCTTGTCATACGATAGTTGAAACGCAGAAAAAGACAGCTAGCTAGAAGAGTCACCCAATTTTGCCCGCGTTTTGCATTTTTGCTCTAAAACTTCTAAAACGAGTCGCATAAAACTTCATTGTTAAAATTTTATTAGCATTTTTGCAAAAACATCAATGCTAATGCTCACTCGTCAAGAATTGTCATTCAGTCACCGAATATTTTATTCTACTCAAAATTAAGATGGCTGAAGTCTGCGAATTTGCACCATATTCTACCAATTTCCCCGCAAAGCAGTTTTTGATCAATTTTTGTTAGATAATTTCAAACATAACATTATGGAAGCAATGTTCTACCCATTCAGTAAGAAATTTCTATAAAGTAACAATGGAAGAAAGTAGGAAATAATTGTAATGGGATAGAAAAGACAGATGAAAACGAAAAAGTGGCTTGATATATTCAGACGAAAAATTCTTTACACTCATTTTAATGTAAACAAGTTGTTCTACGTTTTCTATCTTGGCTTTGTTTTGGTTTACGATGCCTCCATTTACATGGTAAAGTGAGTCTGCAGAAGTCACTATGAAAATTTTGACTTAATATCCCGAACCACTCCGGGGTTCTCGATAAACGCCAGAAGTTTTCAGTGACTTCAAGCAGACTGACTTAACCATTACTAGTGATCCTAGAATGCATGTCTCATTATGCTCAGACATACAGCAGTGCATGTCTGTCTTATCATACTCAGACAAACAGCAGTCCCCTTCTCATCATACACAAACATCATTAAAAACGTCATCATTAATTTTATGCTGATTCAATGCTCAGTCTGTCAGATTTATTTAGTCTGCAAATAACGGGATTCAGTTCTGAGTAAAATTGGAGTATAATGATTCATTAATGAAATGCTATGAGAGGTAACTCCGGGTTGCTAGATCAAAATTTTTCGTTCAAATTTGATGTATTACTTGAGCGAGGTTAAACTCAAAGACCCTCTACATTTAAAAAAATTTTCCAAGATTGAAAAGGACATAATCTTTTCCCTTTTTAAATCAGTGTTCTCAAAAATTGTCTGTTCTTCTACATTGGCTTTTCATACCAAGACCTACTTCGGTGAATGATAAATTTTCTGAGTTTACTGAATGCCATTTGCAAATCGATCAATTTTGACCATATTAGCAACGGTTAAATCCCAACTATAAACAGCATGAAAACATCAAAATGAAATATTAGGTGATCTTTTGGAAAAAAATTAGAAACTTTTGCAAAAATAAAAAAAGAAAGATTTAGTTTGGAGAGAAGAAAAACAAGGACCAACGTGATAAATCCAAAAAAATTTCTCATATACACTTCAAGTCAGCTATTTATGCAGCCCGATCATGGCTTCCCGGTTAGAATATTTTTCTCTTTGACATTTTATCAGACCAATTTTAACTTAAAGCCATATCAGACAGTTTTTAATACCTTCCAATGAGACCTTGTTGTGACAATTGGCCCTAGTTTCTGCAGACCAAAGACTTGAAATTTTCGAAAATAGAACAGAAGAATGATTCCCTAGTTAGAAAGTCGACTTATAAAAAGACTGCGGATGACCATAATTGAGTATGAAAAGACAATGATCGGACAATATTGGGCAAGACCGTGGTCGACCAATATTGCCTAGCGAAATGTTGTCTGGGTCGACACATTAAAAGAGTTATAGTTGACTCTACTCATGGTCTAAAAAGGTAAATGTCCAATAAATGTAGGAATGTAAACACACTCCCCCAGTCCAGTTTGGACATTGATTGTTCTTTCATATGTACGACCTCTCAATCTGGGTCATACATCAAGATCGATTCTGATTATCGTTCTAGGTCTTGTATTCTCAGCGTTTGAACGATCATCATTCAAATGCGGGTATCCAGTTTCCTTTTTGTTTCGAAACAAAATCATATGGACACCTGAGGGGGAAAACGAAAATCGACGTCATTAAGATTCATGGAGTTAATTTCGGCCTCAATTCTGCTAGCATTCATTATTGCGGGTGAAGAATAATCTGTAAACATTAGAACATGTTCGTTTGAGTAACTGGCAAAAAGCGTCCACGATTATCTTCTCATATCGATACAGGAACCATTTTTCGGCAGTTTTTATTTTGTTGAGCTTAGTTTCCTCATTCAATTACACTCGCATTTAATTCATTTTTAAAATAATTTTTGACAATGCCTTATAAAATGGGTAGATTAGTTGCATTCTACGGCTGACACTATTCCCGAATATACCTATTTTGATTGAAGGGATGAAAAACTCGGCAAAAACGTTTTTGTTCCGTCCCAATTTAGAGGAGGGGTTATATGCTCAACTGTGAATTTTTGATCAGTCAGTTTTAGTCGCTCGATATAGTTTACATAGATAGATATGAGAGGTATCATTAGAAACCCATCATGCGTAGATTGAATTATTCGGAGAAATTTTAGAATATCTCTTCTTTCACGACTTAGCGTTGTTTAGCCTTGTGAGCTTTGGCCAACGTTCAATTTTTGGTTAACCGTTTTGATAATTTTGGTACATTTTTAATATATTTTGATCCAAAATATGTAGAATAAAATTATTATTACATCATAGGTCTCACTTTTAGAGATGTGGAAGTGTTTTTGAATCATCTGGCCGATTCTTCTGGTCAAAATATAGGCTGACTCTTGCAGATTTTTACTTTTTTAAGGAAAACTCTAGCATCATTTTTTTTCACGAAAATCGTCCAAAGTGCTACCTATAATGGTATTAAGTTAAGAATCTTTCTATTTGCACTTCCAATGTCGACCAAATAGTTTGGCGATAATAGTACTGGCCATCCGATTACCAGTTCGACTGTATCTTCAACCGATTTTAATTTTTTGAAAACTTTTATTGAAAACAGAAGTAAATAATTATATATTTATTCAATTTTTTCGCACTTCATTGGTTCAACTGCTAATATTATGTAGTGCCATCACCAAATTATATCCAAAAACAATTTAAATGCAATAAATGATGTCAAATGATCACTATTTTTTTTTCAAAATGCTTTATTTTCAATGCAATCTATGGCAAGCAGAGCAATCATTTTAAAGGAAACTGATTTAAAGAGAAAAAGCAGAATTTAATATTAAACAAAAACAATACAACGATGCTCGTTAATGTGCGTTCACACATGATGTTCCGACCCGAGCTCATATACATTTTTGACCTAAATTGTCAATCAAATGAAGAGATATTCAAAAATAGATGTTCGAGTTTTAGAAAATCGTTACACAACCAAATTACTAGTTGGATTACATAAAGCAATGCCTCTTTACAGCGCTCGCGGGAGCTGCCATTTCCCAATCAACAATTTTGCTTCTCAAATCTTTTCTCACAAATCGAACACAATGCGTAAAACTGGGTATTGGCTTATCAAAGAAAACAACTATTAATCATGGTGTTCCACAAGGAACTGTGTTGGGTCCTCCTAAAATTCTTTTATATACAATTTTTCTGAGAAACTGGAATGTAAAATCGATATTGTTAAATTTGCAGTTGACAATAGTACTATATGCAAATTTGAAAGTAATGAAAATATTCCACTAAGAATTGAAAAACATTCGAACAAACAGACAAATATTTGACAGAGAGTCTACTTAATTAAATGACGATAAAAAAAGATGTTGTTCTTTAAATATCAACCAATTCGGATCCAGAAGTTAATTTAAAAAGTGAAGGTATCAAACCAGCTCATGCATATCGTTATCGTAAAGTACAAATTTAATCAAACCTAACTTATAAAAATCACCTGAACTCAGATTTAAGCAAAATGGCTAATGCAATTCGTTCTTTGTATCTTGTAAAAAATCAAATTCCTTTAAAAAGTAAGAGTCGATAAATTTGAAAGCCATTGATCTCTTATTACGCGAATGTGCAAAAAGAAGAGAAAAAGAAACAAAAAATTTGACTACTCAAACTTTTATTAAAACGTATAATGTCCAACAATCAAAACATCGGTTACGACATGAAGTCAACGAAACTATAATTTTCGAATTACAAGGAATCAGATGGGAACTCTCAATGATGAGATTAAGTTACAAATTGACGAAAAGAACAAAAACAGAAAAATTTTAAAAATCTTTGAAAACTAGTATAAAAAACAATAAGAATACTCTTTATTAACTGACTGCATTGAGTTCATCCCTCAGTTAAAACTTTATATGAACAGAAAGCATACCAACGCAACATTAGAATCTACTCAGTTCAAATGCCGAGACATGTTATTCTTTAAAAATCAACCAATTCGGATCCAGAAGTTAATTTAAAAAGTAAACGTATCAAACCAGCTCATGCGTATTGTTATTGTAAAAAAGTTTTATTCAAACCTATCCTTTAAAAATCACTCTAACTCAGCTTTAAGCAAAATGGCTAATGCAATTCGTTCTTTGTATCTTGTACAAAATCAAATTCCTTTAAAAAGTAAGAGTCGATAAATTTGAAAGCCATTGATCTCTTATTACGCGAATGTGCAAAAAGAAGAGAAAAAGAAACACAACATTTGACCACTCAAACTTTTATTAAAACGTATAATGTCCAACAATCAAAACATCGGTTGCGACATGAAGTCAAAGATTGCAATTCGTTCTTTGTATCTTGTACAAAAACAAATTCCTTTATAAAGTAAGAGTCGATGCTTTCAGGTCTGTTGTACTATCTCATCTTTCTTTCAATTGAGTATTCCTTCAAACACTTACAGAAAAAAACCTCAACCGCATAAATAGGAAAATTAACTGGGGAACAAAAGTTTGTTAATTTTCAAACCTATGAGAACAAACAGCCAAAATGTAAGATGATATTACTAATAACAATAATGATTAATTTATCTAACAATTGAATGCATCCATATATCTAACTTCAAGGTTGTAATCTGAAAAATGTACATGTTTTAAAAAAGAATAAAAGAAGAGAAAACAAAACTGAAAAGCGGTAAAAAAATTTTTATGGCAAAAAATATCTAAATGTAATAGCAGCTAGTAACAACGTCAAAAAGCAATCGGATTAAAACTTGACTACGAATATTTAGTTTTTTTCTACGTACAAACTAGATGGGAATTCTCAATAATGAGACTTGTTAACAAGTCGACAAAATAATAAATTATGAGGCAAAAGTCAAAAACTCAATTAACATCTTTTAAACCGAAAAAAATTCAAAAGCCTTAAAATTCATTACATTTCAAGGAAATAATTCTTAAAAACTTTTTTTAATAATTTAGTAAAAACTAATATGATCTGTCTTTGGTTAGATAAATCCGTAGAAACGGACTAAAGAAGATGAAAAACTAAAAAACCTACAAAAAATTTGCGAAGTCGTTAGCTTTTATCTGAATTTTATTTTTTTAAGATGTTATTTATGAAAATTCAGCAAAAATTTTTCTGAAAAAATAAATAAATTTTTTTCGGCTTCATTTGAAAGTCATTGATCTCTTATTACGAGAATGTGCTAAGAGCAGAGAAAAAGAAACACAATTTCTGACCACTCAAACTTTTATTAAAACGTATAATGTCCAACAATCAAAACATCGGTTACGACTTCAAGTCAATGAAACTATAACTTTCGAATTACAAGGAATCAGATGGGAACTCTCAATGATGACATTAAGTTACAGATCGACGAAAGGAACAAAAACAGAAAAATTTTAAAAATCTTTAAAAACGAGTATAAAAAACATTAAGAATACTCTTTATTAACTGACTGCATTGAGTTCATCCCTCAGTTAAAACTTTATATGAACAGAAAGCATACCAACGCAACATTAGAATCTACTCAGTTCAAATGCCGAGACATGTTATTCTTTAAAAATCAACCAATTCGGATCCAGAAGTTAATTTAAAAAGTAAACGTATCAAACCAGCTCATGCGTATTGTTATTGTAAAAAAGTTTTATTCAAACCTATCCTTTAAAAATCACTCTAACTCAGCTTTAAGCAAAATGGCTAATGCAATTCGTTCTTTGTATCTTGTACAAAATCAAATTCCTTTAAAAAGTAAGAGTCGATAAATTTGAAAGCCATTGATCTCTTATTACGCGAATGTGCAAAAAGAAGAGAAAAAGAAACACAACATTTGACCACTCAAACTTTTATTAAAACGTATAATGTCCAACAATCAAAACATCGGTTACGACATGAAGTCAAAGATTGCAATTCGTTCTTTGTATCTTGTACAAAAACAAATTCCTTTATAAAGTAAGAGTCGATGCTTTCAGGTCTGTTGTACTATCTCATCTTTCTTTCAATTGAGTATTCCTTCAAACACTTACAGAAAAAAACCTCAACCGCATAAATAGGAAAATTAACTGGGGAACAAAAGTTTGTTAATTTTCAAACCTATGAGAACAAACAGCCAAAATGTAAGATGATATTACTAATAACAATAATGATTAATTTATCTAACAATTGAATGCATCCATATATCTAACTTCAAGGTTGTAATCTGAAAAATGTACATGTTTTAAAAAAGAATAAAAGAAGAGAAAACAAAACTGAAAAGCGGTAACAAAATTTTTATGGCAAAAAATATCTAAATGTAATAGCAGCTAGTAACAACGTCAAAAAGCAATCGGATTAAAACTTGACTACGAATATTTAGTTTTTTTCTACGTACAAACTAGATGGGAATTCTCAATAATGAGACTTGTTAACAAGTCGACAAAATAATAAATTATGAGGCAAAAGTCAAAAACTCAATTAACATCTTTTAAACCGAAAAAAATTCAAAAGCCTTAAAATTCATTACATTTCAAGGAAATAATTCTTAAAAACTTTTTTTAATAATTTAGTAAAAACTAATATGATCTGTCTTTGGTTAGATAAATCCGTAGAAACGGACTAAAGAAGATGAAAAACTAAAAAACCTACAAAAAATTTGCGAAGTCGTTAGCTTTTATCTGAATTTTATTTTTTTAAGATGTTATTTATGAAAATTCAGCAAAAATTTTTCTGAAAAAATAAATAAATTTTTTTCGGCTTCATTTGAAAGTCATTGATCTCTTATTACGAGAATGTGCTAAGAGCAGAGAAAAAGAAACACAATTTCTGACCACTCAAACTTTTATTAAAACGTATAATGTCCAACAATCAAAACATCGGTTACGACTTCAAGTCAATGAAACTATAACTTTCGAATTACAAGGAATCAGATGGGAACTCTCAATGATGACATTAAGTTACAAATCGACGAAAGGAACAAAAGCAGAAAAATTTTAAAAATCTTTAAAAACGAGTATAAAAAACATTAAGAATACTCTTTATTAACTGACTGCATTGAGTTCATCCCTCAGTTAAAACTTTATATGAACAGAAAGCATACCAACGCAACATTAGAATCTACTCAGTTCAAATGCCGAGACATGTTATTCTTTAAAAATCAACCAATTCGGATCCAGAAGTTAATTTAAAAAGTAAACGTATCAAACCAGCTCATGCGTATTGTTATTGTAAAAAAGTTTTATTCAAACCTATCCTTTAAAAATCACTCTAACTCAGCTTTAAGCAAAATGGCTAATGCAATTCGTTCTTTGTATCTTGTACAAAATCAAATTCCTTTAAAAAGTAAGAGTCGATAAATTTGAAAGCCATTGATCTCTTATTACGCGAATGTGCAAAAAGAAGAGAAAAAGAAACACAATATTTGACCACTCAAACTTTTATTAAAACGTATAATGTCCAACAATCAAAACATCGGTTACGACATGAAGTCAAAGATTGCAATTCGTTCTTTGTATCTTGTACAAAAACAAATTCCTTTATAAAGTAAGAGTCGATGCTTTCAGGTCTGTTGTACTATCTCATCTTTCTTTCAATTGAGTATTCCTTCAAACACTTACAGAAAAAAACCTCAACCGCATAAATAGGAAAATTAACTGGGGAACAAAAGTTTGTTAATTTTCAAACCTATGAGAACAAACAGCCAAAATGTAAGATGATATTACTAATAACAATAATGATTAATTTATCTAACAATTGAATGCATCCATATATCTAACTTCAAGGTTGTAATCTGAAAAATGTACATGTTTTAAAAAAGAATAAAAGAAGAGAAAACAAAACTGAAAAGCGGTAACAAAATTTTTATGGCAAAAAATATCTAAATGTAATAGCAGCTAGTAACAACGTCAAAAAGCAATCGGATTAAAACTTGACTACGAATATTTAGTTTTTTTCTACGTACAAACTAGATGGGAATTCTCAATAATGAGACTTGTTAACAAGTCGACAAAATAATAAATTATGAGGCAAAAGTCAAAAACTCAATTAACATCTTTTAAACCGAAAAAAATTCAAAAGCCTTAAAATTCATTACATTTCAAGGAAATAATTCTTAAAAACTTTTTTTAATAATTTAGTAAAAACTAATATGATCTGTCTTTGGTTAGATAAATCCGTAGAAACGGACTAAAGAAGATGAAAAACTAAAAAACCTACAAAAAATTTGCGAAGTCGTTAGCTTTTATCTGAATTTTATTTTTTTAAGATGTTATTTATGAAAATTCAGCAAAAATTTTTCTGAAAAAATAAATAAATTTTTTTCGGCTTCATTTGAAAGTCATTGATCTCTTATTACGAGAATGTGCTAAGAGCAGAGAAAAAGAAACACAATTTCTGACCACTCAAACTTTTATTAAAACGTATAATGTCCAACAATCAAAACATCGGTTACGACTTCAAGTCAATGAAACTATAACTTTCGAATTACAAGGAATCAGATGGGAACTCTCAATGATGACATTAAGTTACAAATCGACGAAAGGAACAAAAACAGAAAAATTTTAAAAATCTTTAAAAACGAGTATAAAAAACATTAAGAATACTCTTTATTAACTGACTGCATTGAGTTCAAACCTCAGTTAAAACTCTATATGAACAAAAAGCATACCAACGCAACATTAGAATCTACTCAGTTCAAATGCCGAGACATGTTATTCTTAAAAAATCAACCAATTCGGATCCAGAAGTTAATTTAAAAAGTAAACGTATCAAACCAGCTCATGCGTATTGTTATTGTAAAAAAAAGTTTTATTCAAACCTATCCTTTGAAAATCACTCTAACTCAGCTTTAAGCAAAATGGCTATTGCAATTCGTTCTTTGTATCTTGTACAAAATTAAATTCCTTTATAAAGTAAGAGTCGATGCTTTCAGGTCTGTTGTACTATCACATCTTTCTTTCAATTGAGTATTCCTTCAAACACTTACAGAAAAAAAACGTCAACCGCATAAATAGGAAAATTAACTGGGGAACAAAAGTTTGTTAATTTTCAAACATATGAGAACAAACAGCCAAAATGTAAGATGATATTACTAATAACAATAATGATTAATTTATCTAACAATTGAATGCATCCAAATATCTAACTTTAGGGTTGTAATCTGAAAAATGTAGATGTTTTAAAAAAGAATAAAAGAAGAGAAAACAAAACTGAAAAGAGGTAACAAAATTTTTATGTTAAAAAAATATCTAAATGTAATAGCAGCTAGTAACAACGTCAAAAAGCAATCGGATTAAAACTTGACTACAAATATTTACTTTTTTTCTACGTACAAACTAGATGGGAATTCTCAATAATGAGACTTGGTAACAAGTCGACGAAATAAGAAATTATGACGCGAAAGTCAAAAACTCAATTAACATCTTTAAACCAAAAAAAATTCAAAAGCCCTAAAATTCATTACATTTTAAGGAAATAATTCTTAAAAACTTTTTTAAATAATTTAGCAAAAAAACTAATATGATCTGTCTTTGGTTAGATAAATCCATAGAAACGGACTAAAGAAGATGGAAAACTAAAAAACCTACAAAAAATTTGCGAAGTCATTAGCTATTATCTGAATATTATTTTTTTTCAGATGTTATTTATGAAAATTCAGCAAAAATTTTTCTGAAAGAATAAATAAATTCTTTTCGGCTTCATTTGAAAGTCATTGATCTTCAATGCAATCTATGGCAAGCAGAGCAATCATTTTAAAGGAAACTGATTTAAAGCGAAAAAGCAGAATTTAATATTAAACAAAAACAATACAACGCTGCTCGTTAATGTGCGTTCACACATGATGTTCCGACCCGAGCTCATATACATTTTTGACCTAAATTGTCAATCAAATGAAGAGATATTCAAAATAGATGTTCGAGTTTTAGAAAATCGTTACACAACCAAATTACTAGTTGGATTACATAAAGCAATGCCTCTTTACAGCGCTCGCGGGAGCTGCCATCTCCCAATCGACTATTTTGCTTCTCAAATCTTTTCTCACAAATCGAACACAATGCGTCAAACTGGGTATTGGCTTATCAAAGAAAACAACTATTAATCATGGTGTTCCACAAGGAACTGTGTTGGGTCCTCCTAAAATTCTTTTATATACAATTTTTCTGAGAAACTGGAATGTAAAATCGATATTGTTAAATTTGCAGTTGACAATAGTACTATATGCAAATTTGAAAGTAATGAAAATATTCCACTAAGAATTAAAAAACATTCGAACAAACAGACAATTATTTGACACAGAGTCTACTCAATTCAATGACGATAAAAAAAGATGTTATTCTTTAAATATCAACCAATTCGGATCCAGAAGTTAATTTAAAAAGTGAAGGTATCAAACCAGCTAATGCATATCGTTATCGTAAAGTACAAATTTAATCAAACATAACTTATAAAAATCACCTGAACTCAGATTTAAGCAAAATGGCTAATGCAATTCGTTCTTTGTATCCTGTAAAAAATAAAATTCCTTTAAAAAATAAGAGTCGATGCTTTCAGGTCTGTTGTATTATCTCATCTTTCTTTCAATTGAGTATTCCTTCAAACACTCACAGAAAAAAAACCTCAACCGCATAAATAGGAAAATTAACTGGAGAACAAAAGTTTGTTAATTTTCAAACATATGAGAACAGTTAAAATGTAACATGATATTACTAATAACAATAATGATTAATTTATCTAACAATTGAATGCATCCAAATATCTAACTTTAGGGTTGTAATCTGAAAAATGTACATGTTTTAAAAAAGAATAAAAGAAGAGAAAACAAAACTGAAAAGCGGTAACAAAATTTTTATGGCAAAAAATATCTAAATGTAATAGCAGCTAGTAACAACGTCAAAAAGCAATCGGATTAAAACTTGACTACGAATATTTACTTTTTTTCTACGTACAAACTAGATGGGATTTCTCAATAATGAGACTTGTTAACAAGTCGACAAAAAAAGAAATTATGAGGCAAAAGTCAAAAACTCAATTAACACCTTTAAACCGAAAAAAATTCAAAAGCCTTAAAATTCATTACATTTCGAGGAAATAATTCTTAAAAATTTTTTAAATAATTTAGTAAAAACTAATATGATCTGTCTTTGGTTAGATAAATCCATAGAAACGGACTAAAGAAGATGAAAAACTAAAAAACCTACAAAAAATTTGCGAAGTCATTAGCTATTATATGAATATTATTTTTTTTTCAGATGTTTTTTATAAAAATTCAGCAAAAATTTTTCTGAAAGAATAAATAAATTTATTTCGGCTTCATTTGAAAGTCATTGATCTCTTATTACGAGAATGTGCTAAGAGCAGAGAAAAAGAAACACAAATTCTGACCACTCAAACTTTTATTAAAACGTATAATGTCCAACAATCAAAACATCGGTTACAACTTGAAGTCAATGAAACTATAATTTTCGAATTACAAGGAATCAGATGGGAACTCTCAATGATGACATTAAGTTACAAATTGACAAAAAGAACAAAAACAGAAAAATTTTAAAAATCTTTAAAAACGAGTATAAAAAACATTAAGAATACTCTTTATTAACTGACTGCATTGAGTTCAACCCTCAGTTAAATCTTTATATGAACAAAAAGCATACCAACGCAACATTAGAATCTACTCAGTTCAAATGCCGAGACATGTTATTCAATAAAAATCAACCAATTCGGATCCAGAAGTTAATTTAAAAAGTAAACGTATCAAACCAGCTCATGCGTATTGTTATTCTAAAAAAAAGTTTTATTCAAACCTATCCTTTAAAAATCACTCTAACTCAGCTTTAAGCAAAATGGCTATTGCAATTCGTTCTTTGTATCTTGTACAAAATCAAATTCCTTTAAAAAGTAAGAGTCAATGCTTTCAGGTCTGTTGTACTATCTCATCTTTCTTTCAATTGAGTATTCCTTCAAACACTTACAGAAAAAAAACGTCAACCGCATAAATAGGAAAATTAACTGGGGAACAAAAGTTTGTTAATTTTCAAACATATGAGAACAAACAGCCAAAATGTAAGATGATATTACTAATAACAATAATGATTAATTTATCTAACAATTGAATGCATCCAAATATCTAACTTTAGGGTTGTAATCTGAAAAATGTACATGTTTTAAAAAAGAATAAAAGAAGAGAAAACAAAACTGAAAAGCGGTAACAAAATTTTTATGGCAAAAAAAATATCTAAATGTAATAGCAGCTAGTAACAATGTCAAAAAGCAATCGGATTAAAACTTGACTACAAATATTTACTTTTTTTCTACGTACAAACTAGATGGGAATTCTCAATAATGAGACTTTGTAACAAGTCGACAAAATAAGAAATTATGAGGCGAAAGTCAAAAACTCAATTAACATCTTTTAAACCGAAAAAATTCAAAAGCCCTAAAATTCTTTACATTTTAAGGAAATAATTCTTAAAAACGTTTTTAAATAATTTAGTAAAAAACTCATATGATCTGTCTTTGGTTAGATAAATCCATAGAAACGGACTAAAGAAGATGAAAAACTAAAAAACGTACAAAAAATTTGGGAAGTCATTTGCTATTATCTGAATATTATTTTTTTTCAGATGTTATTTATGAAAATTCAGCAAAAATTTTTCTGAAATAATAAATAATTTTTTTTCGGCTTCATTTGAAAGTCATTGATCTCTTATTACGCGAATGTGCTAAGAGCAGAGAAAAAGAAACACAAATTTTGACCACTCAAACTTTTATTAAAACGTATAATGTCCAATAATCAAAATATCAGTTATGTCATGAAGTCAATGAAACGGTAATTTCTGAATTACAAGGAATTAGATGGGAACTCTCAATGATGAGAATAAGTTACAATTGATGAAAAGAACAACAAAAATTGAAAAGTTTTAAAAATCTTTAAAAACGAGTATCATAAACTTTAAGACTATTCTTTATTAACTGACTGCATTGAGTTCAACCCTCAGTTAAAATTTTACATGACCAGTAAACATTCCAACGCAACATTAGAATCTACTCAGTTCAAATGCCGATAAAACAAACATGTTGTTCTTTAAAAATCAACCAATTTGTATCCAGAAGTTAATTTTAAAAGTAAAGGTATCAAACCAGCTCATGCGTATCGTTATTGTGAAAAAAGTTTTATTCAAACCTATCCTTTAAAAATCACTTTAACTCAGCTTTAAGCAAAATGGCAAATGCAATTCGTTCTTTGTATCTTGTACAAAATCAAATTCCTTTAAAAAGTAAGAGTCGATAAATTTGAAAGCCATTGATCTCTTATTACGCGAATGTGCAAAAAGAAGAGAAAAAGAAACACAACATTTGACCACTCAAACTTTTATTAAAACGTATAATGTCCAACAATCAAAACATCGGTTACGACATGAAGTCAAAGAAACTATAACTTTCGAATTACAAGGAATCAGATGGGAACTCTCAATGATGACATTAAGTTACAAATCGACGAAAGGAACAAAAACAGAAAAATTTTAAAAATCTTTAAAAAGAGTATAAAAAACATTAAGAATACTCTTTATTAACTGACTGACTGCATTGAGTTCCAACCTCAGTTAAAACTCTATAAGAACAAAAAGCATACCAACGCAACATTAGAATCTACTCAGTTCAAATGCCGAGACATGTTATTCTTTAAAAATCAAACAATTCGGATCCAGAAGTTAATTTAAAAAGTAAACGTATCAAACCAGCTCATGCGTATTGTTATTGTAAAAAAAGTTTTATTCAAACCTATCCTTTAAAAATCACTCTAACTCAGCTTTAAGCAAAATGGCTAATGCAATTCGTTCTTTGTATCTTGTACAAAATCAAATTCCTTTAAAATGTAGGAGTCGGTGCTTTCAGGTCTGTTGTACTATCTCATCTTTCTTTCAATTGAGTATTCCTTCAAACACTTACAGAAAAAAAACCTCAACCGCATAAATAGGAAAATTAACTGGGGAGCAAAAGTTTGTTAATTATTCAAACCTATGAGAACAAACAGCCAAAATGTAAGATGATATTACTAATAACAATAATGATTAATTTATCTAACAATTGAATGCATCCAAATATCTAACTTCAGGGTTGTAATCTGAAAAATGTACATGTTTTAAAAAAGAATAAAAGAAGAGAAAACAAAACTGAAAAGCGGTAACAAAATTTTTATGGCAAAAAATATCTAAATGTAATAGCAGCTAGTAACAACGTCAAAAAGCAATCGGATTAAAACTTGACTACGAATATTTACTTTTTTTCTACGTACAAACTAGATGGGAATTCTCAATAATGAGACTTGTTAACAAGTCGACAAAATAAGAAATTATGAGGCGAAATTCAAAAACTAAATTTACATCTTTTAAACCAAAAAAAATCAAAAGTCTTAAAATTCTTTACATTTTCAAGAAATAATTCTTAAAAGATTATAAGAAAATTTAGTATGAAACCAATATGATCTGTCTTTGGTTGGATAAATCCATTGAAACGGACTAAAGAAGCTGAAAAACTAAAAAACCTACAAAAAATTTGCGAAAAGTCATTAGCTTTTATCTGAAAAATATTTTTTTCAGATGTTATTTATGCAAATTCAGCTAAATTTTTTCTGAAAGAATAAATAAATTCTCTTGGGCTATATTTGAAAGTCGTTGATCTCTTATTACGCGAATGTGTTAAAAGAAGAGAAAAAGAAACACACATTTTGACCACAAACTTTTATTAAAACGTATAAGGTCCAACAATCAAAACATCAGTTACGACATGAGGTCAATAAAACGTTAATTTTTAAATTACAAGGTATTAGACGGGAACCCTCAGCGATGAGAATAAGTTACAAGTTGACAAAAAGAACAACAAAAACTGAATAGTTTTAAAAATCTTTGAAAACGAGTATCATAAACTTTGAGACTATTCTTTATTATCTGACTGCATTGAGTTCAACCCTCAGTTAAAATTTGATATGACCAGAAAGAATTTCACGGATACATTAGACAAAATCAGAAAAATTGTAAGAGAAAAGGGCTGACACCATTATAAATTGTAGTTTTCAATAAAAACATTTCTATTTTCAAGTATTTGTTAACAGGAACGGGATTCTTCTTTTTGTATCAAAATGACTTCAAAAATTAATAAATTTGAACAAATATAAAACCACGAAGTTTTTGAGAAAACCCGTAGTATCAACGCCATCAAATTCAAAAGCACTCAACAGAGGTCATGAAAACGCTATGTTAAATCTTGACGGGATGACAAACATGTTTTTCATTCATAAGTCATCAATAGGACATCACAATAAGTCTTATGACTATGAAAACTACAACAAATACAGGGAGACAAAAAATTCAGTCGAAAAGTGCGAGAAGCGCTTTAAAACATTAGTTTTTCGGTGAGATTTGTTACCTACGATCCATTGAAAGTGTTCTGTAAGCCAGTGGGAACTAACAATATTAAGATAATTTGAAAAAAATTTCAAACGGAACCAAAAATACAAAAAATATCTAACATTTTTTTTAACTAATGCAAATTGGGTAGCATCGAAGTCATAAAAATGGAATCATTTTGGTTGCAGTTAAAACGATGAGGATGCTGTCATTTCTAAGACTGACATACATTTCACGAAAAAAGTTAAAGATGGGTTATTGTTCAAAAACAATTTGAAAAATTATTTTTTAAGTCTTAACAGCCATTAGCTGTCCCCTAAAAGCACTCGATAGGTTCACCTACTGCTTATTAAGAAGCCTATTGCACTTTAAATTAACGAATCTATGCTTTAGAACTCCGAAAATTTAGTAAAATCTCAAAATGAAAATATAAATTTCATTAAAAAATACGAAACTCAGAGTCTAAGCATAAAAAACATGAGTGATTCCTGAAAACATTTTTTTGGTCATTCGGAATCATTTGAAATTAAATGACGTTTGTCATTAACGGAAACTCGATATGAAAAGTGACTATTTTTCAAGCAACTAGACAAACCTTACAAAATATGAGAAGCTTTTTAAAAAAACAGCCTTCAATCTCATTTAGAATGTTTTGAAAGTAAACTTCCCTATGAGACCTAGCGTTTCTATCGCCTTTCGTCTTCTGGCAACCCAAAATTGCTTCATTTTGAAGCGTGAAATGTAATTTTGAAATAATTTTAATTTGAACAAAATTTACGCTTGCAGTGAACAAAGTCATGCCAAATATCCAGTGTTCACACAAAATTTTAAAACTCGATAACTCCTCGAAGCTTAAGAAATTAAAAAAAATCGTGCTAATTTCAAATGCTACACTGGACGGGCTTTATAATGATACCACTCATTTCTCTACGTTGAATATATCGATCGGCCAAAATTTTCTGAACGAAAAACTCATTTGAGTATATAGTTCCTCCCCCCACAAGAGGGGTCGGAACAAAAACTATAACTTTGGTATAAAAATAATGTTTTCGTTCTGGTCTTCAATTAGATCATATTATGTGGCAACTGCAAATTTCAAAAATGCAGTCAAAGTAGCATATATTTGCAAAGAGTTTTGTTTATGCTTTTCATGTGTTATTTAGTTTCCAAAGAAATACGAAGTCATGTCGATAATTCATTTTCTGCTTGGATTTTCCTTCAAACTTTAACCGCAATAGCATGACAGAATTTTTACTTCAGATTTAAAAAATATATAAATTTTGGGGCTAATTGACTATCAAGGAAAAACTTGACGTCAAACACAAACAGAGAAGCATGATTAATTTGGCAAAATGCAGGTTTTTGACCAAGCCATCCAATGTTCAGTAAAAATGTAGATCAGAAAACTCAAAAACTATTAAACCAATTATTGGCCTTGATCATTCACTTACGGAGAATTATATGAGAATTAATTTGAGAGACTACTCCATGTAATTTTTCTCTTTCTTTCAATCAAATTATGTTCAATTGCAATCTTTTTTTTCAACCCAAATAATAATCTGATTCGCTATTTGGTTCCAGGAGTAGAATATTGCGACTTTTCAATCACATTAAAACAAAAAAATATTTTAAGTTTTTGGTTAAGAAAGCCTTTTTTTGCCGTTGAAATTTTGCAAAAGTAGTTGCATCTGTTGAATATAGAAACCTGTGTGACTGAAATTTACATTTCAACCACTAAATTATTTAAACAATTTTTGTCTTTCATAGAGGAAACACGTAAATTTTATCACATTTCAATAATTACAAATCTAACCCTAATTGAAACTGTAGAATGCGAATGAAAATTCGAGCATTTTTTACTGATTTTATATGTGATTGAATCTATAAAAGAAAAGTGTGAATTCTAATCCGAATAAGACTTTAAGAAAAATTGATTTATCTGATGTGAGCTGATGTTAAACAATAATATTAAACAAAGTAAAAATGAACTCAGCACCAGAAGGGACAGGCAACGAGGCCGTCAGGCCAGCATAAAAACCTGCCCGAAGAGTGTTTTGAAAAAAATATTGATCATTTAAAGACATTTAAATTAAATATATAAATTTACTGCAGAAGAGAAAAAATCCTAAGAGAAAAGTTTACGACAATTTAATCTTGCATCAAAAAAAATAATTATATCTCACGGCAAAAAAAAGACAATTGGTAAACATATTTGAAGACTTGTTTCAGGTACATTTAAACATCTAAAAAATCAGTCAAAAAAATTAAAATACATCTGCAAATGCGACATCAACTAAGAGGGAAAAAATACAAGTATTCATACACACTTTTATTCTCACTAAAATTCTCCTAAACAACCAGAAGTAAAAAACTTTGAAAAATTCTATTTTTGCTGAAAATTTCTCCAAAAAATCGATGAAAAAATGGCATTTTCTCGGCTTCTAGAGGTCGTACGAGGCTCATATTTGGGCATAAAAGATCGAAGTTAAAAATGAAATAAATTATAAGTTTGGTGTTAGCCCCACTACCTCAGGGTCAGGAAGCTGGCAGCAACCAATGTCTTCCCAAAAACCCAAAAAATCACATAATCGCATCCAAGCAACGCACACTTTTCGATAATGTAACTGAGATTTTATTATTTTCAAAGCAAGCTAAGTGGTCAAGCCAGCAACACAGCTAGAAAAAAGGTATTATTTTTTCAAGAACACTGAAAACAACAAAGAAGCAACAAAATTAGAAACTAAAAAATAGGCCAACAAGTTCTTGGTTTTTGCAGAATATAGCCCATCTTTATATTACGGTAAAACTTTGTTATTTTGCTAAAATTTCTCTCCATGATATCATCTGGAAGAACTTGATTAATTCGCAGAAAACTATACAATTTAGTGGCACGTTACTTAAATGAATATCTTTAAATTTGAAGCTTACATAATGGGGTTCTTGCAAAAGTTGTATTTTTGACGATCTTGTGACTTTTTATAACGAAGAAACAAAAAATTTAATGAGAGAATCAGTTGAGTGAATTTTAATGATGGATCTTAACACAAACTTCAAGAGCTCATATATATGAAATTCATAAACTGTTAAACACTTCTCCTTTTTCATGAAGATGTGATGATGATCGTCATGATGATCTTCATCTCTTTCTGAAGTATATCAATTTTAAAATTTTCTTCTGCATTATAAATATAGTTCCAGGGCTTTATAACTGCAACAACCAAAAACAAGAATTCCATATTCAATTATCGGAACTACAATGGGTTTATAATAATTCACTACTTCAAATTTAGGCACGAAGTGCCTGAGCTTAGGTATTATATCTGATCGTTACCGAGTCTAGTTTTAATATATTCAATATCCGAGCGAAAAGAAAGCTGTTTTATCAACATACACACCAAGCTAATTACAAACAGGCTTGACTAAAATAGAGCACGAGTTAAATAGGAAGAAATCTTTGGAAGCGCTAGGTTTCATGTTCATATCAATTGCTTTAGATAAATTTAACGCGAGTTTGTTTGCATTCAGCCATTTACCAAGAAATTAGTTTACTATCGAGGTGATCCATTTGTTCATCTACAGCCATTGAGCTAGTGTCATCGGCAAATATCAAAACCTTTGTATCTGGGCACGCAGCTGGCACATCATTAATATAAATCAGAAATAGAAGAGGGCCTAATATTGAACCCTGCGGGACTCCTCGCTCAATTTTTCGTCACTGAGATGAAACTCCATTGACTTCAACTCGCTGATGCCTATCACTTAAGAAGGAAATTAGCCACGCTAAGCAGTTCCCTCTGAAACCTATTCTTTCTGGTTTGGAGAGTAGAATGGGGTAATCAAGAGTATCAAAGGCTTTCTTTAGATCTAAGAAGAAGCCGATTACTTTTTTACATGAACGGGATCTGACATTTTCAGTTAAATCAACTAGGGCATCAACTGTGTTATGTTTTGAGCGAAAGCCAAATTGTTTGTTATATAGAAGAGAAAAACGTTCAACAAATTGATACATTCTATTACATATTACTCGCTCAAATATTTTACTGCAAATTGTTAGCAGACAAATGGGCCGATAATTATTTACATCAGTTTTAGATCCTTCTTTGAACAGGGGTATTACCTTTGCTTCATTCAACCTATCGGGGAAACACCTTGACTCGTGGACTTGATTATTAAGCAAAATAAATACTGTGCAATAATTGCACTCGCCGTTTTAATTATTAATGCTTATATAATCATCAACCGAAGAGGATTTGTTTTCTAGATTTTGTATGATTTCTAGGATCTCTTGCTCAGTTGCAGGAATAAGATACATTGATTTCTTTACTCTTGAAATTTTAATTTCTTCCGATGCTGGCAGATTTTGGATAACATCTTTCGCTGTACTAGTGAGATGATCGTTGAAGGCCTCAGCTTTATAAATTTGGGATGGCTCATTATCATCCGCTTGTAGCACATCTAAATAGGGAACAATGTTTGCATTTTCACCTTTGATCTCCTTTAATAATTTTTCTGTCTGTCTTGAGTCTCAAACACACAATTCATATTTTTTGAGGTAAAATTATTATTAAGTAGTCTCCACTGCTTTTTGAAAAAAATTGCACATGCCCTTACAAACTTAAAGATATTCGATTTTATGGGGGTTCATTTTCCAGTATTTGTGTGCCTTATTTCGTGTATTGCGAAGGGATTTTAACTTATTATTATAACATGGCGGGGTTTCCTTGTTCTTATTTGTACATGTTTTCAATGACGCAAATACATTTAGAACCTCCTCGAAGATATCTGTAAAAAAATTAAAGCAAGAACTGACTGAATTGCTTGATATAATCTGCGCAACGCTGTTTTTTAATTTTTCATACAATTTTTCTTGAAAATTCTGGACTTGCTAAGGATTCTTAAGGAAATATGTATTACGACAGGCAACTTTTAGACTTTAAAGATAGTTGGATAGTGGTCGGCAATTTCCTCGTTTTTTAGAACACACGTTTCACTTTTGGGTACATTTTGAAAATGGTCAAGGCATGTTGATGAGTTCACTGTTACACGTTTTGGTTTCATTGGTCCAGTTTCAAAGCCATTTGAATTAACAACACTTTGAGTAATTTTTTGTTGGCAGGTTTTTTTCCAGAATATGTATATTCAAGTCGCCACAATTTATGAGAGGAGTTTTGTTTGAGCTTTTAACACTTAGAAAATTATCAAGAGCGTCAAAAAACTCAAGCTTATTCGCTTATAGTTTATTATATACAGCGGCAATGAAAAAACTGTAAATATTGCAAGCAATTTCTCCCATTACGCCTTCATCAAAATCAACTTGATGCTTATTCAATAATTTACATGAATTTTTCACTTGAATCATGACACCGCCGCCAAATGTTGTCCTATTTTTGCAGTATATTGGGTGTATCTATTCACAAGAAACATTTTCGGATCATCGTTATCAGTCAGTCAAGTTTCAGTTAGACAAAAAATATCTGGTGGAGACTCAGGCCTTAAAACTAGTGCTTCCAATTTATCGAGGTGTGATTTCAAAGAACGAACATTAACATTAAGCACAGATAAAGATTTTAATTTAGGTTCCACTTTCAGATAGTCCCCATGTAAAATATCTGGACTTAGGAAAGCGTTGGAGTACATCATTGATGTTATATCCCAGGTCTAAAACAGCTTGATGTAGATCCTTAACTTTTTACAACTTCTGGTTATTTTTGCGAATACCATGAAATGTTTTTTCTCTGGTCCATACTCTTTCAAAGCGGGCGTCTGTTTGCATAAACCTAACAAAATTCAGTCTAGGCTGCGTAAGGTCTTCATACACTTTGACATCTTTGAACACTTAAGAAATAACTGTCGCCATCTAGTTTTGCAATATTGATACTTTGGAAACTCTTCTGGTAAAGCGGGCACTAATTGGTTTAGATCCTCTATTTGACGGCAAGCGATGAGCGATGGAAATGTCTGACTCAATAATTGGAGCTCCAATGGTATTCGCTAATGACACTACATGTTTCATCGTCACTTCCATTTCTTCAGATAATGGTTTACTTTGCGCATTTCTTTCGATTGCCTCTTCGATGCCTGCAATTCGAACGTTCTCGCGTCTATCGTACATCTCGAGGGCTTCGGCTTCCGACAGGGACCTCAACAGAGATCTTTCTTGCGCATTGCCAACTTCATGGTAGACTTCCTCCCGTCTTTAGATCTTCCATCTCTTTCTTTAGCAGTGTCTTCATAGAGCTCATTACTTCGTCTTGACTTGATCAACGAGAGTTGGCATCGATTCCGCAATTGCTTCTTTGACTGTTGCTTTTTTAAGATTAACCAGTTCTCCTTGCTCTTCAGCAGGACTCAGCTCAGAGTGCTTTCTTTTCGGATCTTGTTTCCCGATAGGCGTTTGATCCATGTAACGTAAGGCTGCTGGTTGCAGATTTGTATCGCTTTTCAGAGAATCACTCATCACTGTCGCAGATTTACTCATTTGCCTTCTCCGAAACTTTTTAATAAGTTTATCACAACAATTAGGCTAAAAGCAACACATTATTCACAGAACTTAAGAATTTTCTTTTTTCTTGCTATTTTTCTGTTCTCAATTGTCAAATTAAGCTAGAGAAAAATCAATTTGCGAAAAAATTTGTGTATGTTTTGCAAAAAATTGTCTCCTGATAATTTTGCATACTGAATGAATATCAAAAAGAAATGCAAATTTCTACGTAAAATTTTTCCTAATTAACACGAAACTTTAGAAGACACGTAAAACTCTACGACTTCTCAAGCTTTCTGATTATTTTAGAAGAAACATGTGACATTTATATTAACTAAGTCAATGATTTCTTTCATAAATGTTTGCTTCAAAATTTTTTTTGCCAATGGCAGTATTTTCATATAAAACTTAGATTTGGCCACTGCTCGTCAAAATTTTTACATCATAAACAATTTATTTTCCAGTGTGAAGTAAACTATACACAATTTTTTATTAATTTACTTTCGAAATATCTTTTTATATAATAAGAGACCCATGATTTCCTTATGGCAACCAAGCATCAATCTTCCGTTGCTCCTTATAAGGATTAAGTTGCACAATAGTTCCAAAGCTCGTTGCTATTTACGCTTTCCGGTTACTTCAGTCGTTGATTCTGACATGCCCTCCAACATCTGCTCAATAATAAGCAAGCAGTAGTTATTCAAGGTTTTTGCACCAATACCATGAAATGTTTTTTCTCTGGTCCATACTCTTTCAAAGCGGGCGTCTTTTTGCATAAACCTAACAAAATTCAGTCTAGGCTTCGTAAGGTCTTCATACACTTTGACATCTTTGAACACTTGAGAAATAACCGTCGCCATCTAGTTTTGCAATATTGATACTTTGGAAACTCTTCTGGTAAAGCGGGCACTAATTGGTTTAGGTCCTCTATTTGACGGCAAGCGATGAGCGATGGAAATGTCTGACTCATTAATTGGAGCTCCAATGGTATTCGCTAATGACACTACATGTTTCATCGTCACTTCCAATTCTTCAGATAATGGTTTACCTTGCGCATTTCTTTCGATTACCTCTTCGATGCCTACAATTCGAACGTTCTGGCGTCTATTGTACATCTCGAGGGCTTCGGCTTCCGACAGGGACTTCAACAGAGATCTTTCTTGCGCATTGCCAACTTCATGGTAGACTTCCTCCCGTCTTTAGATCTTCCATCTCTTTCTTTAGCAGTGTCTTCATAGAGCTCATTACTTTGTCTTGACTTGATCAACGAGAGTTGGCACAGATTCCGCAATTGCTTCTTTGACTGTTGCTTTTTCAAGATTAACCAGTTCTCCTTGCTCTTCGGTAGGACTCAGCTCAGAGTGCTTTCTTTTCGGATCTTGTTTCCCGATAGGCGTTTGATCCATGTAACGTAAGGCTGCTGGTTGCAGATTTGTATCGCTTTTCAGTGAATCACTCATCACTGTCGCAGATTTACTCATTTGCCTTCTCCGAAACTTTTTGATAAGTTTATCACAACAATTAGGCTAAAAGCAACACATTATTCAAAGAACTTACGAATTTTCTTTTTTCTTGCTATTTTTCTGTTCTCAATTGTCAAATTAAGCTAGAGAAAAATCAATTTGCGAAAAAATTTGTGTATGTTTTGCAAAAAATTGTCTCCTGATAATATTGCATACTGAATGAATATCAAAATGAAATGCGAATTTCTACGTGAAACTTTTCCTAATTAACACGAAACTTTAGAAGACACGTAAAACTCTACGACTTCTCAAGCTTTCTGATTATTTTAGAAGAAACATGTGACATTTATATTAACTAAGTCAATGATTTCTTTCATAAATGTTTGCTTCAAAATTTTTTTTGCCAATGGCAGTATTTTCATATAAAACTTAGATTTGGCCACTGCTCGTCAAAATTTTTACATCATAAACAATTTATTTTCCAGTGTGAAGTAAACTATACACAATTTTTTATTAATTTACTTTCGAAATATCTTTTTATATAATAAGAGACCCATGATTTCCTTATGGCAACCAAGCATCAATCTTCCGTTGCTCCTTATAAGGATTAAGTTGCACAATAGTTCCAAAGCTCGTTGCTATTTACGCTTTCCGGTTACTTCAGTCGTTGATTCTGACATGCCCTCCAACATCTGCTCAATAATAAGCAAGCAGTAGTTATTCAAGGTTTTTGCACCAATACCATGAAATGTTTTTTCTCTGGTCCATACTCTTTCAAAGCGGGCGTCTTTTTGCATAAACCTAACAAAATTCAGTCTAGGCTTCGTAAGGTCTTCATACACTTTGACATCTTTGAACACTTGAGAAATAACCGTCGCCATCTAGTTTTGCAATATTGATACTTTGGAAACTCTTCTGGTAAAGCGGGCACTAATTGGTTTAGGTCCTCTATTTGACGGCAAGCGATGAGCGATGGAAATGTCTGACTCATTAATTGGAGCTCCAATGGTATTCGCTAATGACACTACATGTTTCATCGTCACTTCCAATTCTTCAGATAATGGTTTACCTTGCGCATTTCTTTCGATTACCTCTTCGATGCCTACAATTCGAACGTTCTGGCGTCTATTGTACATCTCGAGGGCTTCGGCTTCCGACAGGGACTTCAACAGAGATCTTTCTTGCGCATTGCCAACTTCATGGTAGACTTCCTCCCGTCTTTAGATCTTCCATCTCTTTCTTTAGCAGTGTCTTCATAGAGCTCATTACTTTGTCTTGACTTGATCAACGAGAGTTGGCACAGATTCCGCAATTGCTTCTTTGACTGTTGCTTTTTCAAGATTAACCAGTTCTCCTTGCTCTTCGGTAGGACTCAGCTCAGAGTGCTTTCTTTTCGGATCTTGTTTCCCGATAGGCGTTTGATCCATGTAACGTAAGGCTGCTGGTTGCAGATTTGTATCGCTTTTCAGTGAATCACTCATCACTGTCGCAGATTTACTCATTTGCCTTCTCCGAAACTTTTTGATAAGTTTATCACAACAATTAGGCTAAAAGCAACACATTATTCAAAGAACTTACGAATTTTCTTTTTTCTTGCTATTTTTCTGTTCTCAATTGTCAAATTAAGCTAGAGAAAAATCAATTTGCGAAAAAATTTGTGTATGTTTTGCAAAAAATTGTCTCCTGATAATTTTGCATACTGAATGAATATCAAAAAGAAATGCAAATTTCTACGTAAAATTTTTCCTAATTAACACGAAACTTTAGAAGACACGTAAAACTCTACGACTTCTCAAGCTTTCTGATTATTTTAGAAGAAACATGTGACATTTATATTAACTAAGTCAATGATTTCTTTCATAAATGTTTGCTTCAAAATTTTTTTTGCCAATGGCAGTATTTTCATATAAAACTTAGATTTGGCCACTGCTCGTCAAAATTTTTACATCATAAACAATTTATTTTCCAGTGTGAAGTAAACTATACACAATTTTTTATTAATTTACTTTCGAAATATCTTTTTATATAATAAGAGACCCATGATTTCCTTATGGCAACCAAGCATCAATCTTCCGTTGCTCCTTATAAGGATTAAGTTGCACAATAGTTCCAAAGCTCGTTGGTATTTACGCTTTCCGGTTACTTCAGTCGTTGATTCTGACATGCCCTCCAACATCTGCTCAATAATAAGCAAGCAGTAGTTATTCAAGGTTTTTGCACCAATACCATGAAATGTTTTTTCTCTGGTCCATACTCTTTCAAAGCGGGCGTCTTTTTGCATAAACCTAACAAAATTCAGTCTAGGCTTCGTAAGGTCTTCATACACTTTGACATCTTTGAACACTTGAGAAATAACCGTCGCCATCTAGTTTTGCAATATTGATACTTTGGAAACTCTTCTGGTAAAGCGGGCACTAATTGGTTTAGGTCCTCTATTTGACGGCAAGCGATGAGCGATGGAAATGTCTGACTCATTAATTGGAGCTCCAATGGTATTCGCTAATGACACTACATGTTTCATCGTCACTTCCAATTCTTCAGATAATGGTTTACCTTGCGCATTTCTTTCGATTACCTCTTCGATGCCTACAATTCGAACGTTCTGGCGTCTATTGTACATCTCGAGGGCTTCGGCTTCCGACAGGGACTTCAACAGAGATCTTTCTTGCGCATTGCCAACTTCATGGTAGACTTCCTCCCGTCTTTAGATCTTCCATCTCTTTCTTTAGCAGTGTCTTCATAGAGCTCATTACTTTGTCTTGACTTGATCAACGAGAGTTGGCACAGATTCCGCAATTGCTTCTTTGACTGTTGCTTTTTCAAGATTAACCAGTTCTCCTTGCTCTTCGGTAGGACTCAGCTCAGAGTGCTTTCTTTTCGGATCTTGTTTCCCGATAAGCGTTTGATCCATGTAACGTAAGGCTGCTGGTTGCAGATTTGTACCGCTTTTCAGAGAATCACTCATCACTGTCGCAGATTTACTCATTTGCCTTCTCCGAAACTTTTTGATAAGTTTATCACAACAATTAGGCTAAAAGCAACACATTATTCACAGAACTTAAGAATTTTCTTTTTTCTTGCTATTTTTCTGTTCTCAATTGTCAAATTAAGCTAGAGAAAAATCAATTTGCGAAAAAATTTGTGTATGTTTTGCAAAAAATTGTCTCCTGATAATTTTGCATACTGAATGAATATCAAAAAGAAATGCAAATTTCTACGTAAAATTTTTCCTAATTAACACGAAACTTTAGAAGACACGTAAAACTACGACTTCTCAAGCTTTCTGATTATTTTAGAAGAAACATGTGACATTTATATTAACTAAGTCAATGATTTCTTTCATAAATTTTTGCTTCAAAATTTTTTTTGCCAATGGCAGTATTTTCATATAAAACTTAGATTTGGCCACTGCTCGTCAAAATTTTTACATCATAAACAATTTATTTTCCAGTGTGAAGTAAACTATACACAATTTTTTATTAATTTACTTTCGAAATATCTTTTTATATAATAAGAGACCCATGATTTCCTTATGGCAACCAAGCATCAATCTTCCGTTGCTCCTTATAAGGATTAAGTTGCACAATAGTTCCAAAGCTCGTTGCTATTTACGCTTTCCGGTTACTTCAGTCGTTGATTCTGACATGCCCTCCAACATCTGCTCAATAATAAGCAAGCAGTAGTTATTCAAGGTTTTTGCACCAATACCATGAAATGTTTTTTCTCTGGTCCATACTCTTTCAAAGCGGGCGTCTTTTTGCATAAACCTAACAAAATTCAGTCTAGGCTTCGTAAGGTCTTCATACACTTTGACATCTTTGAACACTTGAGAAATAACCGTCGCCATCTAGTTTTGCAATATTGATACTTTGGAAACTCTTCTGGTAAAGCGGGCACTAATTGGTTTAGGTCCTCTATTTGACGGCAAGCGATGAGCGATGGAAATGTCTGACTCATTAATTGGAGCTCCAATGGTATTCGCTAATGACACTACATGTTTCATCGTCACTTCCAATTCTTCAGATAATGGTTTACCTTGCGCATTTCTTTCGATTACCTCTTCGATGCCTACAATTCGAACGTTCTGGCGTCTATTGTACATCTCGAGGGCTTCGGCTTCCGACAGGGACTTCAACAGAGATCTTTCTTGCGCATTGCCAACTTCATGGTAGACTTCCTCCCGTCTTTAGATCTTCCATCTCTTTCTTTAGCAGTGTCTTCATAGAGCTCATTACTTTGTCTTGACTTGATCAACGAGAGTTGGCACAGATTCCGCAATTGCTTCTTTGACTGTTGCTTTTTCAAGATTAACCAGTTCTCCTTGCTCTTCGGTAGGACTCAGCTCAGAGTGCTTTCTTTTCGGATCTTGTTTCCCGATAGGCGTTTGATCCATGTAACGTAAGGCTGCTGGTTGCAGATTTGTATCGCTTTTCAGTGAATCACTCATCACTGTCGCAGATTTACTCATTTGCCTTCTCCGAAACTTTTTGATAAGTTTATCACAACAATTAGGCTAAAAGCAACACATTATTCACAGAACTTACGAATTTTCTTTTTTCTTGCTATTTTTCTGTTCTCAATTGTCAAATTAGGCCAGAGAAAAATCAATTTGCGAAAAAAATTGTGTATGTTTTGCAAAAAATTGTCTCCTGATAATATTGCATACTGAATGAATATCAAAATGAAATGCGAATTTCTACGTGAAACTTTTCCTAATTAACACGAAACTTTAGAAGACACGTAAAACTCTACGACTTCTCAAGCTTTGGTTCCAAAGCTCGTTGGTATTTACGCTTTCCGGTTACTTCAGTCGTTGATTCTGACATGTCCTCCAATATCTGCTCAATAATAAGCAAGCAGTAGTTATTCAAGGTTTTTGCACTCCAACGGGCTCCACAATCTTTGGAGTTCAGTATATATTGCAACTTTTTAGCTTCAAATAAACGTTTTTGGTTTTTTACACACACGGCGACATCAAAATAAAGTCAGCATTATCAATATAATTTGAAAGAAGCATTAATACTCCTTAACTTTAGCTGGAATACTCGTCGATTGATACGTCTACAATTGAACATTCTGGTTGCATATGATAGCAGAAAATAATGTTAACATCTGTAAGTTATTTTTTTAATAACCCAACATTTCCTTTCGGGTTGCACAGCCGATTTACATTTGCTTATAAAACAAGAATTGTAGAAAGATGAGATAAAAGTTTTTAAAGGAAGAGTATACCTAAAAGAAGTGGGGGCAAACAAAACTACTTTTTTTTATGTTATTGCTCGTCTTTTTCCTAGTTCTT
>NC_134476.1:22069811-22241561 GCF_964194025.1 Convolutriloba macropyga | reverse complement strand
AAAATGGTGTAAGAGTGTGGGGGTAATTTGTTCAGAGGGGTGAAAAGATGTAAGAGTTGGGCTGCCAAAGGGGGTAAAATGGTGTAAGAGTGAGGGGGTAATTTGTTCAGAAGGGAGAAAATGATGTAAGAGATGGGCTGTCAAAGGGGGTAAAATGGTTTAAGAGTGAGGGGATAAATTGTTCAGAGGGGGTAAAATGAGCTAAGAGTTGAGCTACCAAGAGGGGTAAAATGGTGTAAGAGTGTGGGGGTAATTTGTTCAGAGGGGTGAAAAGATGTAAGAGTTGGGCTGCCAAAGGGGGTAAAATGGTGTAAGAGTGAGGGGGTAATTTGTTCAGAAGGGAGAAAATGATGTAAGAGATGGGCTGTCAAAGGGGGTAAAATGGTGTTAGAGTGAGGGGATAAATTGTTCAGAGGGGGTAAAATGAGCTAAGAGTTGAAGTGCCAAGGGGGGTAAAATGGTGTAAGCGTGAGGGGGTAATTTGTTCAGAAGAATAAAATGATGTAAGAGATGGGCTGTCAAAGGGGGTAAAATGGTGTTAGAGTGAGGGGATAAATTGTTCAGAGGGGGTAAAATGAGCTAAGAGTTGAGCTACCAAGAGGGGTAAAATGGTGTAAGAGTGTGGGGGTAATTTGTTCAGAGGGGTGAAAAGATGTAAGAGTTGGGCTGCCAAAGGGGGTAAAATGGTGTAAGAGTGAGGGGGTAATTTGTTCAGAAGGGAGAAAATGATGTAAGAGATGGGCTGTCAAAGGGGGTAAAATGGTGTAAGAGTGAGGGGATAAATTGTTCAGGGGGGGTAAAATGAGCTTAGAGTTGGGCTGCCAAGGGGGGTAAAATGGTGTAAGTGTGAGGGGGTAATTTGTTCAGAGGGGGTAAAATGGTGTAAGAGTTGAGCTGCCAAGGGGGTAAAATGGTGTAAGAGCGAGGGGGTAATTTGCTCAGAGGGGGTAAAATGATGTAAGAGTTGGGCTGCCAAGGGGGGGGGGATGACGTAAGAGTGAGGGGGTCTTTGTTCAGAGGGGGTAAAAAGATGAAAGAGTTTGGCTGCCAAGGGTAGGTAAAATGGTGTAAGAGAGAGCGGGTAACTTGTCCAGAGGGGGTAAAATGATGTTAAAGTTTGGCTGCCAAGCGGGGTAAAATGATTAAATAGTGAAGGGTTAATTTGTTCAGAGGGGGTAAAATTTGTGTAAGAGTTGGGCCGTTAAGGGGGTAAAATGGTGTAAGAGTGAGGGGGTAATTTGTTCAGAAGGGATAAATTGATGTAAGAGATGGGCTGCCAAAGGGGGTAAAATGGTGTCAGAGTGAGGGGATAAATTGTTCAGAGCGGGTAAAGTGAGCTAAAAGTTGGGCTGCCAAGGGGGGTAAAATGGTGTAAGTGTGAGGGGGTAATTTGTTCAGAAGAGGTAAAATGGTGTAAGAGTTGAGCTGCCAAGGCGGTAAAATGGTGTAAGAGTGAGGAGGTAATTTGCTCAGAGGGGGTAAAATGATGTAAGAGTTGGGCTGCCAAGGGGGGGAATGACGTAAGAGTGAGGGGGTCTTTGTTCAGAGGGGGTAAAAAGATGAAAGAGTTTGGCTGCCAAGGGTAGGTAAAATGGTGTAAGAGAGAGCGGGTAACTTGTCCAGAGGGGTAAAATGATGTTAAAGTTTGGCTGCCAAGCGGGGTAAAATGATTTAACAGTGAAGGGGTAATTTGTTCAGAGGGGGTAAAATTTGTGGAAGAGTTGGGCCGTTAAGTGGGTAAAACGGTGTAAGAGTGAGGGGGTAATTTGTTCAGAAGGGACAAACTGATGTAAGAGATGGGCTGTCAAAGAGGGTAAAATGGTGTCAGAGTGAGGGGATAAATTGTTCAGAGGGGGTAAAATGAGCTAAAAGTTGGGCTGCCAAGGGGGGTAAAATGGTGTAAGTGTGAGGGGGTAATTTGTTCAGAGGGGGTAAAATGGTGTAAGAGTTGAGCTGCCAAAGCGGTAAAATGGTGTAAGAGTGAGGGGGTAATTTGCTCAGAGGGGGTAAAATGATGTAAGAGTTGGGCTGCTAAGGGGGGGGGGAAATGACGTAAGAGTGAGGGGGTTTTTGTTCAGAGGGGGTAAAAAGATGAAAGAGTTGGGCTGGCAAGGGTAGGTAAAATGGTGTAAGAGAGAGCGGGTAACTTGTCCAGAGGGGGTAAAATGAAGTTAAAATTTGGCTGCCAAGCGGGGTAAAATGATTTAACAGTGGAGGGGTAATTTGTTCAGAGGGGGTAAAATTTGTGTAAGAGCTGGGCCGTTAAGGGGGTAAAATGGTGTAAGAGTGAGGGGGTAATTTGTTCAGAGGGGATGAAATGATGTAAGAGATGGGCTGTCAAAGGGGGTAAAATGGTGTAAGAGTGAGGAGATAATTTGCTCAGAAGGGGTAAAATGAGCTAAGAGTTGAGCTGCCAAAGGGGGTAAAATGGTGTAAGAGTGTGGGGGTAATTTGTTCAGAGGGGTGAAAAGATGTAAGAGTTGGGCTGCCAAGGGGGTAAAATGGTGTAAGAGTGAGCGGGTAACTTGTCCAGAGGGGGTAAAATGATGTTAAAGTTGGACTGCCAAGAGGGTTAAAATGATGTAACAGTGAGGGGGTAATTTGTTCAGAGGGTGTATATTTATGTAAGAGTTGGGCCGCCAAGGGGGTAAATTGGTGTAAGAGTGAGGGTGTAATTTGTTCAGAGGGGATAAAATGACGTAAGAGATGGGCTGTCAAAGGGGGTAGAATGGTGTAAGAGTGAGGGGATAAATTGTTGAGAGGGGCTAAAATGAGCTATGAGTTGAGCTGCCAAGGGGGGTAAAATGGTGTAAACGTGTGGGGGTAATTTGTTCAGAGGGGTGAAAAGATGTAAGAGTTGAGAGTAAGTGTGAGAGGGTAATTTGTTCAGAGGGAGTAAAATGGTGTAAGAGTTGGGCTGCCAGGGGGGGGGGTAAAATGATGTAACAGTGGGGCTGCAATGGAAGGATTTTTTAGGAAAATGCAGCTCAAAACTGTTAAATCTTCCAGACCAAAAAGATGTAAGAGTGGGGGTTAACATGTCTTTTATCCCGTCATTCTTACACCATTTTACCCCCGTTGGAAGCCCAATGCAGCCCAAAAGGATTCAACAGTTTTGAGCTGCATTTTCCTAAAAAATCCTCCCATTACAGCCCCAATCTTCGCGGAAAAATTCAACCCGGGTATATTATATTATATATATATATATATATATATATATATTTATATATAGAAATAAATACAAAAATAAATATATTTATTATATATATATATATATATATATATATATATATATAAACGTGTGTTAATATATATATATATATATATATATATATGTATATATATATGTATATATATATATATATATATATATATATATATATATATATATATATATATATATATGTTTATAACAAGGAGGCTTCGTAATGGGCGTTCAAACATAAAGTTCCGACCCTGCTCATTCATGTTTTTGGCCTAAATAGAAACCAAATGAGGATCAGATAGAAAAACCCCCAAAAAACAAGTATTTTTCAGAAAAAAAGTGTGTATGAACAAAAAGATCGCCTCGAAAGCAAATGAATCAGTGGAGTAAAAGTGACGCATTCGATTGATGAGATCAACCATCACTAGGAACTCAAGTCAAGACGGACGACAAAATTTAACAATAAAAACAATCACTAATTACATCCAAACTTTTTATGTCCATTTTTTAAAAATAAAACTTATTAACAAGGTCAAAATAGCGTCAGATAAAACTGAAAATAAACAAAATAACTTGCACAAAATTTAAAGATATGCCACCAATCCATAAAAAAGGTCGATAACAATAAGACAAAAAAGAAAAAAATGCAAAGCAACTTATAAAAAATGGCTGAAATAATTAAAAACAATGTCAAAGTAAGGAAAACCATTAGAGAGCAATTGAAAATATCCATCATGTTCACATCCAACAAGACCACATACGCCTCTATACGAACGCAATAAGACCTGTCATTATTCATTTTGTTCTGCTGTTACCAATAGAACAACAATTAGAGACGAGAAAAATTCAATAAAAACTTGGAAAACGCTGTCGAAGCAGCAAAACCATATTTTGCGCCTCAAAATATGTCACATTAAGCCATAGTGTTACGCCAATAATGTGACAGGCAAGTTCTCATTAATGAAAATGGGTAAAAAATAGAAAAAAAAGAAAGGGCAAAATTATGTAACACTTTTTTTTCAAAAACAATTAATTTCGAAGTCATGAAATCCATTAGCTACACAATGAATGGTTAATTATGTTTTCTGATTTGTCCAAAGGAAGCTCTTAAGACCAGTAATTTTCCAGATTAGGTCTTACGTCTACAAAAAAGGACAAATATAGCAAAAAATCCAAAACTACTTTACCTTTAAGCGAAATACCACTAAATTCATTACGAATCTTTAAAAACATTAGATTTTGTACACTTACACCTTCCCATGAAAACAGTAGTGTCATGTGACCTGTAATTAACGAACAAAGGTAACAAGTAGACAAAACAAGAAGAAAAATGCGAAGTATTTTTTTATTGAAAACAATTGTTTTCAAAGTCATGAAAGCCATCAGCTATCAACTCACATCAGAAAATAAGCTCATTTATTCCTCCAAACAAGTCAATGAGTACCTTCATTATCCGGGAAATATCTTACGACTAAAAGACAAAGTATAAACGAAAAATGTAAAGACCAAATGTAAAAAATTCATTTAAATTCTTCGAGAATGGGGCGTCGAAGCCGTTAAAACCATAATCGATTCCGTTGAAGACTCCTCTATTCTCAATTGTGCCTTATTTTGAACACCAGTTATGAAATATATGAACTGTCAGTGATGTGATAATTTGACAAAACGAGAAAAAAAAATGGGCTAACGCTTAAAAATAAAAAAAATAATTTTGAAATCTGGTATTATTGAAGCTAGAAAACCATAACTAAACGCGTAAAAACGCAAAACAAATTCAAAGTTAGTTCAAAATTTATTTCAGTAGAAAGAGGAGACAAAAGAAGCAGTCTTTCTTTGCTATCACTAAGCTACAACTTGACCCCATTAAGAGAAAAATAGAGGCCAAGTTCAATTAGCCATTTTTCAATTAAAAAGCAAAAATTTTAAAAAGTCAAAACGACCGTAATCTTTCGAGTAAAGAAACTATTTGATACTAAACAATTTATGTTTGGCTTTCGACTCTAAGGTCGAAAAAGTTTGTAAATCACACTGCGTTTTTAAAGTTAAATTCGTCTCCAGGAACAAAATTTCAAAAACGCTCTGTAAAGACCAAGTTTATTTCTGTAATTGATAATTTGCTGTTCAAATTGATTTCAGCTGCGTCATCAAAAACTTCAAAGTTCAATTTTGCTGACTGTAAGTCAATGTTCAGCCTTCAGCCACATGGAGCGATTTCTTTTTTCAAGAATTGAAAATGGCGGGCTATTTAACCCGCGTCAGATCAAAGATCTTGATTTTTCTTTCGCGCCATAATATTGCACACAAGTAACAGAAAATCCAAAACTGCATCTTCAGAACCACAGATGATCAAAAACCAACAATTAATACCAAAATCGTATTTACCAATCGTATAGATACCAATCGTATAGATTTCAATCGTAAAGATACCAATCGTATAGATACCAATCGTATAAGTACCAATCGTATAGATACCCATCGCATAAATACCAATCGTATAAAACAAATGCAAATGTATATAGTAAAGAAGCAGTATATATATATATATATACATAAATATATATATATATATATATATATAATATTATATTATATTATATTATATTATACTATATATATATATATATATATATTTATATATATATATATATATCCGGGTCGAATGTCTTCCCTAAAATCCTCCTCTTTTGTTGTAAGAGTGGGGGGGGGGTAAATTGATGTAAGAGTGTGGGGGTAATTTTCCATGTAAGAGTTTTATGCAATGGGAGGACTTTTCAGGAATTACTCCCTGACTGAAATTGCCATGTAAGAGTGGGCTGCAATGGTCAAAATGGTTTAAGAGTGAGGGGGTAATTTGTTCAGAGGGGTCAAAATGAGGTGAGAGTTGGGCTGCCAAGGGGGTAAAATGGTTTAAGAGTGAGGGCGTTATTTGTTCAGAGGGGGCAAAATGATGTAAGTGTTGGGCTGCCAAGGGGGGTAAAATGGTGTAAGAGTGAGGGAGTAAATTTTCCAGATGAGGTAAAATGAGGTAAGAGTTGGGCTGCCAAAGGGAGGTAAATTGGTGTAAGAGTGAGGGGTTAATTTGTTCAGAGGGGATAAAATGATGTAAGAGATGGGCTGCCAAGGGGGTAAAATGGTTTAAGAGTGAGGGGTTTATTTGTTCAGATGGGGTAAAATGATGTAAGAGTTGGGCTGCCAAGGGGTAAAATGATGTAAGAGTGAGGGGGTTTTGGTTCAGAGGGGGTAAAATGATGAAGGAGTTTGGCTGCCGAGGGGGGTAAAATGGTATTAGAGTGAGGGGGTAATTTGTTGAGGGGGGATAAAATGATGTAAGAGATGGGCTGTCAAAGGGGTTAAAATGGTCTAAAAGTGAGGTGGTTTTTGTTCAGAGGGGGTAAAATGATGTAAGAGTTGGGCTGCCAAGGGGTAAAATGATGTAAGAGTGAGGGGGTTTTGGTTCAGAGGGGGTAAAATGATGAAAGAGTTTGGCTGCCGAGGGGGGTAAAGGAGTATTAGAGTGAGGGGGTAATTTGTTGCGGGGGGATAAAATGATGTAAGAGATGGGCTGTCAAAGGGGTTAAAATGGTGTAAGAGTGAGGGGATAATTTGTTCAGAGCGGGGTAAAATGAGCTAAGAGTTGAGCTGCCTAGGGGGGTAAAATTGTGTAAGAGTGAGGGGGTAATTTGTTTGAAGGGGGTGAAATGATGTAAGAGTTGGGCTGCCAAGGGGGGTAAAATGATGTAAGCGTGAGCGGGTAAGTTGTCCAGAGGGGGTAAAATGATGTAAGAGTTGGGCTTCCAAGGGGGGTAAAATGGTCTAAAAGTGAGGTGGTTTTTGTTCAGAGGGGGTAAAATGATGTAAGTGTTGGGCTGCCAAAGGGAGTATAATGATGTAAGTGTAAGGGGGTAATTTGTTCAGAGGGGGTAAAATGGTGTAAGAGTTGGACTGCCAAGGGGGTAAAAATGTTCTGAGGGGGTAAAATGATGCAAAAGTGAGGGGTTGATATGTTGAGAGCGGGCAATCCTAACAAATATTTTTCATATAGACTGTCAAGAGTTGGACAAGCATTGATGTTCTGGAGGTTAAGGCAACGCAGCTGAGGGTACTTAGGTTGTGGGTTCAAGACTGGCAGTCTTCAGGTATGGGCGCTAAAACAAGGTATGATTGAGGGGGTAAAATGATGAAAGAGTTGGGCTGCCAAAGGGGGTAACATGATGTAAGAGTGGGGCTGAAATGGAAAGATTTTTCAGGTAAATGCAGCTCTAAACTCTTAAGTCTTTTTGAGCTGCTTTGGGCTTCCAACGGGGGTAAAATGGTGTAAGAGTGAGGGGTAAAAAACAAATTAACCCCCACTCTTATGTCTTTTTGGTCTGTCAAGGGGGTAAAACGGTGAAAGATTTGGGGGTTATGGAGAAATTACCCCCGAACTCTTACATCGTTTTACTCTCTAGACAGACCAAAAAGATGTAAGAGTGGGGGGTTAATTTGTCTTTTACCCTGTCACTCTTACACCATTTTACCCCCGTTGGAAGCCCAATGCAGCCCAAAAAGATTTAACAGTTTTGAGCTTCATTTTCTTAAAAAATACTCCCATTGCAGCCCCACTCTTACGTCATTTTGGGCGGAAAAATTCAACGCGGGTATATATATATATATATATATATATATATATATATATATTATATATAAATATATATATATGTAATATATACACACATATATATATATATATATATATATATATATATACATATATATAAAATTTCTACTTATATATAATATATATATATATATATTTAATATATATATATATATATATATATATATATATATATACATATATATATACATATATATATATATATATATATATATATATATATACATATATATATATATATATATATATATATATACAAAATATATTTATATAAAAAACAAGGAGGCTGGGTGAGGCATTTTATTGATGAGATCAACCACCATTAGGAACTCAAGTCAAGACGGACGAAAAAATTAAACAACAATAAAAACAATCACTAATTACATCCAAATTTTATGTCTATTTTTAAAAATAAAACTTATTAACAAGGTCAAAATAGCGTCAGATAAAACTGAAAATAAACAAAAACAACTTGCACAAGATTTGAAGATATGTCACTACTCGATAATAAAGATCAATAGAAATAAATATAAACATAAATATATTTATTATATATATATATATATATATATATATATAAACGTGTGTTAATATATATATATATATATATATATATATATGTTTATAACAAGGAGGCTTCGTAATGGGCGTTCAAACATAAAGTTCCGACCCTGCTCTTTTATGTTTTTGGCCTAAATAGAAACCAAATGAGGATCAGATAGAAAAACCCCCAAAAAACAAGTATTTTTCAGAAAAAAAGTGTGTATGAACAAAAAGATCGCCTCGAAAGCAAATGAATCAGTGGAGTAAAAGTGACGCATTCGGTTGATGAGATCAACCATCACTAGGAACTCAAGTCAAGACGGACGACAAAATTAAACAATAAAAACAATCACTAATTACATCCAAACTTTTATGTCCATTTTTTAAAAATAAAACTTATTAACAAGGTCAAAATAGCGTCAGATAAAACTGAAAATAAACAAAATAACTTGCACAAGATTTAAAGTTATGCCACCAATCCATAAAAAAGGTCGATAACAATAAGACAAAAAAGAAAAGAATGCAAGGCAAACTATAAAAATAGGCTGATATGTTTAAAAACAATGTTTAAAGTAAGGAAAACTATTATCAGTTAACATCCAACATGATCACATACGCCTTTATAGGAACGCAATAAGACCTGTCAAAATTCATTTTGTTCTGCCGTTACCAATAGAACAACAATTAGAGACAAGAAAAATTCAATAAAACTTGGAAAACGCTGTCGAAGCAGCAAAACCATATTTTGCGGCTCAAAATATGTCACATTAAGCCATCGTGTTACGCCAATAATGTGACAGGCAACTTCTCATTATTGAAAATGGGTAAAAAGTAGAAAAAAAGAAAGGGCAAAATTAAGTGATACTTTTTATTTTTCGAAAACAATTTTTTTCGAAGTCATGAAATCCATTAGCTACACAATGAATGATTAATAAAGTTGTCCTATTTCTCCAAAAGAAGCTCTTAAGACCGGTAATTTTCCAGATTATTTCTTACGTCTACAAAAAAGTCAAATATAGCGAAAAATCAAAAATTAGTTTACCTTTTATGCGAAAATGCGTGTCGAAACCAGTAAATTAATAACGAATTCTTTAAAAACATTAGATTTTGCACACTTACACCTCCCATTTAAAACAATTGTGTCATGTGACCTGTAATTAACGAACAAAAGTCACAAGGAGACAAAATAAGAAGAAAAATGCGTAAAAAATGCGAAGAAAAAAAAAGTATTTTTTATTGAAAACAATTGTTTTCAAAGTCATGGAAGCCATCAGCTAGCAATTCAAATCAGAAAGTAGGCTCATTTATTCCTCCAAACAAGTCAATGAGCACCTTCATTATCCAAGAAATATCATAAGAATAAAAGACAAAGTATAAACGAAAAATGTAAAGACCAAATGTAAAAAATTCATTTAAATTCTTCGAGAATGGGGCGTCGAAGCCGTTAAAACCATAATCGATTCCGTTGAAGACTTCTCTATTCTCAATTGTGCCTTATTTTGAACACCAGTTATGAAATATATGAACTGTCAGTGATGTGATAATTTGACAAAACGAGAAAAAAAAACGTGAATGGGCTAATGCCTAAAATTAAAAAAAAATTGAAATCTAGTACGATTGAAGCTAGAAAACCATAACTAAACGCGTAAAAACTTTAAATTTTCAAAATTTATTTCAGTAGAAAGAGGAGACAGAAGAAGCAGTCTTTGTTTGCTATCACTAAGCTACAACTTGACCCCATTAAGAGAAAAATAGAGGCCAAATTCAATTAGCCATTTTTCAATTAAAAAGCAAAAATTTTAAAAAGTCAAAAAGACCGTAATCTTTCGAGTAAAGAAACGATGCATTAATTTGGAACTACTTAGGAAGCTAACTGGAACAGTTCGCTTTGATTTGAATTGTTATGTTCTTTAATAAACATAAAAAAAATTGATTTTTTTAAAAGAACGACTGAGTACAATCCAAAATTTTATCGGATTGTAATATTCCAAGATTAGACCAAAACCAGACTTGCTATTGCTGTTCATCCATTAAAAACACTCAATTGTATCGAACGTTAAAGATCTAGAAGACTTTTCAGTTAAAATATCAAAATTAAATGCTGCATTTCTGATTATCAAAGTAAATTTAGCAACAACAGCAAATATTTAACTCCAGACTACTCTCAATTGAAGGGGAAGTAGGACCCCTTAAATATGAAAAAAAGAAAACTTACTTCATCAAATTAAAAAAATGAAAGTCTAGATCTCTGTTTGTTGAACAAAAACTCCTAAAAAAAAGCCTATAGAAAAAAAAACTCGTAAAACTTACACAACTTAATGATCTATTTGCTGGACAATCTCTTAAACTCAGACTTGATTTGACATATCGTTAGAGGCCTGAAATTAAACAAATTCTGAGCTGCTGGAGTCTCAGAGATCACTAGTGTGAGCTCTCAGAGGTCCTCCTGGTTCCATAATTCAGATGGAGTTCAAATATTTCATTATCAGTCAGTTTTCTTGAAAAATCTAGTACCATGTTTTGAGAAAAAAGTGAAACGCTGAAAACTTTGACTTAAAAATTTGAACAAATGATCAATGATGGTCTCTCGCACACAGTTTAGTCAAAATATTAAAATCTCAAATTTTCCACTGCAAAATTGTGCTTCTGATGTTCTGCCATAGATTTTGTACAGTTCGTATTTACTAAATTTTAAATAGTCGATATTACAGATGGAGCTGTTCAGTTGATTAATGATTTGAAAAAACCAACAAAGGGTCTTTTGGTTAGCGAAAGTTTGCATGGTTTACAATGGACCCCAGTTCGAGATAACCACAACGGAAGTCGCCCCTGATCAAGTACCTGTGAAGCCAATTAGAGCTGTGTGTTAATGAACAGAAAAATTAAGCAGACAAGTAGGAGCTTAATTTGAAGAGCGTTGAAATACTGTATTATTTCACGTACGATGTCTCTTTTGGAAGTCGATTAGGATGAAATCCGATCATGAACGAACTACAAACTGTCTAAATACACGAGCATCAGAGAACTCTCCGGGGTCTGTTATAGTTAGTAACTTGTGCGGAAACTATCTATCTCATCGGGACTGCAAACTATCTATGCAACATCAGAAACGATGAATAAAACAAACATCAATATTTAACCAGGTAAACTAGCTTATTTCGTAATTCCATTGCGAGGCAGCCTCAAAGTTCGCATAGGTAAATCGATTGTCCTTAAAATTGTCCATTGATTGTCCCAAAAATACACATTTCATATCTTAGTTTTCACTAACCTGAAGCCATTCGATAAAAAAATAGTCATCGCCAGTAAATACAGACAAAAAGGAAGTTGATTTAAAGTCTGAGTTGAATAACAGACAATGAAGCGAACAAAATTTCTCAAACCGTCAAAGCAATTTAGTGACTGTATTTAAAAACACAAACAGACCCTAATTCTTCAAAGCGTCATTATTTAGATATTAGAACATAGATTTACTGTACTTCTAAGATAAATTACAACAGGGATTGCTCGATTCTGAGCACAGGCACAAAAATCCATCACGTACGTTGACAAACGAAAAAAGTATGAATATTGTGAAGGGAGAAATGATGCATATTTAACAGCTTTTTCAGAATTGTGACGGAGACAAAACCTGAACAAAGTGTTAAAAGAAAAAATTTGTCTTGAAAAAATTGAGCCCGATGAAGATATTGAAAATCTGAAAAAATTTTATTTTAAAGTTTTTAAAACACACCAAAAGCAAAAAAATCATAAGCTGCAGGCTGTAATCTGAGTGTCACCAATTTGCGTTACCCTTGTTTTTTAATCGAAGAGGAGATTGATTAAGAGTTTGGAAATTTGATGATACACGTGGAAAAAGTGGTTGGGTGAATCAATTGTTCATAAGTCAAAACGCAGGTGAAAGAGGTTCTTTCTTCTTCACACATTGCTTGAGACTCAAAAAAATTTTGCTCATCTCCAGAGAAGACTTTCATTGCAACGTTTATACAGCTATTTTAACTGTCTTTCTCTGTTTTATCTCTGCTAGTTGATCAGTGGTTTTTCTGGCATGCCAAACATTAATTGAAGCAAGGGAGCACTTCTTTCCCTTTTGAGCCCATATAAGAGGCCATTTTAAACTTTCTTTTGAAATCGAATTTTGGTTGCACTAGTTTGTTTCAAGGTAGGAATTTTTTTGACAATTTTTAGAGAATGTTTTAGAGAAGTTTCGTAGAAGACATTTTAGACGTTTCATCTAGTTTTTGCCAGTTTGCCGCATGCCATTAGGCTTCATTAAGCTTTTGCACACGTCTCAACGGCTTTGCACTTTTTCTGAAGTTATCCTCATGATTTCTTTTGTTTATACAAATTTGAAAAAATGGGTTAACTTTATTTTTTTTTCTAAGCTCAGTTACTTGAACGTTTTTTGTTTTGCCCTTTTTCCTAGAATTTTTTTGCCACTTTTAACTGAGCTTAATAAGCTTTTGATTTTTTTAGTGTGTTCATTGTGCGCTATGATGCAGCGGTAGTCAGTCGTCAACAGACTTTTAAGAATTGTTTCGTCGGGACAGCGCAGCTAAAACTTTTTTTCAGAAAAAAATGTCAGATTTTGGTTTCGAATATTTCTTTGTCTTTTCCCCCTTAGATTTCGTTTTTACAGCTGATATATCTACTGTTAAACACTGAACTAAAGGAGAAGAACAATAATGCAAATTGATTAAAAAATGTTTTTGGTCGTAAAAAAAACTTTCAAATATGTAAACAAAACAAAAACTTCGATATTCAATTTTTCTTTCTTTTCAATTCCTCTGAACTTTATCAAAAAAATTTACGTTATTGAGATGATTAAAAAGTAATAACATAATGCTTGGTAGTGCTCTCAGTCGTTTTCATCTCGCTTAAGTTTCTCCAATGTTTTTTGTTGTGTTGTCAGACGCTCATGATGCAATTTTTTATGTGTCAGATAAATAGTTTCTTTGATCTTTTATGCCTTTAAATTGTTTTTTCCTTTTTGCCATCTTCGAGGTTACTTTTCGTACAAAAAGCAACGAATGTTGAGCTGAATTGTGGCATCAATTTTTCGAACATAAAAGATTTTTATTACCCGCAAAATGACTTCTAACACTGATATAATAATTATTTTATGCAGAACTAGTTATATAAAAATTTAAAATTGCCGACAAAAACATTCGAAGTTAAAAATCAAAACAGGAAAAGACAAAAAGCGCAGAAAATAGTACACTATTATTGTTTTCTTGGTGTTAACATCAGTAGTGGAAAAAACAAGGGATCCAGCCACCAGTAAAATTTGACCCTTTCTCCATACGCTAATCGCGCATGTCGAATCGGGCCAAATTTTACTGCTTAGTGGATCCCTTGTTTTTTCCACTACTATATATTAGCTCTATATTCGAAAAAAAATCAATCATTATTCTATGAATTAGTCTAAGAATGATTTTCACCCTTATTTATTCTAGATCTAGCATCTATTAAGAAAAAAAAAGGATCAATCTACTTCACAGATAAAATAAAGAAGAAGAAGAATTAGTTTATTTGAATATTATACTTATAAACATGCTCTCTGAATTGATTTCGAGTATGACCATATCTATATCTATGAAGATAAATACATAGTCTACATTTCCTATTTCTAAATCTATATAATGATATATGTTTATAAACATTACACATACTAAACGTTAGATATTGATCAGGATCAGAATAATGATATCCCAACTGTTCTATATAATCTTTAACCTTAACCATATTTTACATACATAACAAGAATATTCTAATTCTTTACAATTATTACAACATTCTTTCCAAGGTTTATTTATGCATTTATTGCATTTCGTTTTCATTTTTCGAAAAACTATTTTTTGATTATTTCCCTAAACAAATAGATCATGTCTCAATCATTTAATACTAGTGTCATAAATTTCTGCGATGTCTGTAATCTATCCTTTGAAACAAAGAAGGGTTTATATAGGCATCAATCATACGATCTCAAACATAAGGAACTATTGGAGAAACTGTTTGAGTCTGAAGAAGAGGAAATCTCGGAGAGGGTGTATAATTTGGATGAAGAAGATTATATTATTAAAACTAAACCAGCCACCAAACCTAAAACTAAAACTGAAGAGGATATCTACACCAGAATTAAGTATGAATGTATAGAAAGTCATGAAGAACTTAGAAGTAAAGTAGCTCTAACTACTCATTCATATAGTCACAATCGCATGTATCTAGAAAACACAGAAAACTTCGATATTAACTCAAGCCAGAACATGAGAGAATTTTATATTACTGATAAAGGTGGGAATTACATTGAAGATATAGATGAAGCAACTAATTACTCTTTAGAAGAAATTAAAAACTGTTACCAGTTTCGTAAAGTTAAGAGTTTTAAATATAAGATCACGGCTGAATGTGATTATAAGAAGAGAACCAAAGAAGAAGTTAAAACTACTAAAATATTTTCAATACTGAGAATATTAATAATAATGCAATATATGAATATGGTGACTTCAATCGGTGGCTAGATTTCGAAAAGGAAATATATGAAGGTTATGGTTATGATTTTGAGTTTCTTGGAATAAGAAGTATTCAGTTGAACATTGAACCAACTAAAGCATCTATTGGTAGTTATATAGATTTACCTCCTGATCTCAAAAACTCTAAATCGATATTAAATATACGTAGTTATAAATACAATTGCTTACAACTAACTATAACTGCTTGGCTACATCCCGCCCCACACCATGCAACTCGAGAAAGTAAATATGTAGATAAACTAATTGAACCAAGACAACAACATGAAGATGATTTTGCTTATATAATAAGAATACAGAAATTGTATAATATTAATATTTGGATATACACACCTTGTGGTAATGGTAAAATAGAATTGTTTAAACAAGTAGATGATTTTAATAAAGATAGAAAAGATGTAAGAATACTAGTTTGGAGTAATGGTCAAATAGAACACTGTGCCCTAATAAAAAATATAGAAACCTTGTTAGAACGATCAAATAAAAACAACATTAAATATTATTATTGTGATAGGTGTACCTATTGGTTTAACTCACAAATTAAATATGATAAACACGAATGCAACAACTCATTCAAACCAGAGATTGTTTGTCCTAAGAAAAAACATATTACTTTTATAAATGAACACAAACGTCAGAATATAAAAAATATTATAACTGCCGATATAGAATGTTGCATTACCGATGTCACAACTAATGACTGTAAAATATGTAATAGCTGAACATATTCCAATAGCTGTGGGTTACACCTGGCAAGGTAACTTCAAACATTACTTCGGTCTAGGCTGCATCAAAAGATTTGCTAGAGATCTGTTAGAAATAGAAACTGAGAATAATTTCAAACATAATGAAAAGATGATATTCACAGAAGAAGATAAATTATATCATGAAACTAATAACACTTGTCATATCTGCAGTAAAACATGTATTAATAAAGTAAGAGATCATTGTCATGAAACTGGTAAATATAGAGGACCAACATGTAAAATATGTATTCTAAGATACAAACAACAAAACTTCATTCCAGTAATATTCCATAATGGCTCTGGCTATGACTTCAACCAACTATACAGTGGACTCTTTAAACAGAATAATGATAAAAGAAAAGTAGATAACATACCACTAGCTGCTGGTAAATCTAAGATGTTTAGCATTGGTTGTCTCATATTCTTAGACAGTTATAACTTCTTAGCTATGCCTCTAGATCAAATGGCAAAGATATACGGATGTAAAACTAAAACATTATATCCATAAGAATACTTTGGTTTAGAGTCGTATAGTAGCAAAGCTACCTACCAAGAAGCTATAGGTAATCTTAAAATAGAAGACTTCAAATCCTCACTACATAATAAATTACCAACACAAGAAGAAGTAGATAACTTTAATAATGAAAACAGTCATAAAACTGGAAAAGATCTAACTATAGAGTATTTACAGATTGATGTGGAAATATTAGACTATTGCATCACTGAATATGTTAAACTAAGCATGAAAGAATTCAAGCTCAATCCCCTACACTATGTAAGTCTCCCAGGTTATAGTTTTGATTGTTGGTTAATGTCAAGCGGTGTAAAATTAGACACATTACAAGATAAACAAATGCTAGATGATTGTGTTGGAGCAAAGAGAGGTGGTATATGTGGAATAATGGGAGATAGATATATAAATATTAGTAATACTAATACTAATGCTAATATTAATGATAATACTAATACTAATACTAATACTAGTACTCATACTAATACTAATCAACGAACCTGCTTGGCTAGCCACGAGCAAAGCTCGTTCGCAGATACTAATGATAAAGTTATTAATAGAAATATTTGGTACATAGACGCAAACAACCTATATGGTTATGCAATGATGCAAAAGTTACCTTATAAGGATTTTGAGTTTATTACTACTACTACCCTAGATGTAATATTGAATACTCCAGATGATAGTGATCATGGTTACCATATAGTTTGTGATATTGATTATACTAATGAATGTAAAGAAAGAACAGAACAGTTAGCACTAATGCCTAATAAAAGAAAAGATAAATGATAATGAATTGGGATACCGACAAAGAGAGAAAAGTAAAGCAAGATCAGGGAAGCTGCTTCACAGATCCGAGAAATTAATCTTAGACCAAAACAACAAAACAGAATATATGGTTCATTATAGGATGTTAAAGTTCTATGTTAAGATGGGAGTAAAAGTAACAAAAAAAAATAGAGTAATTAAATTTAAACAAGATTATATATGTAGCGATTATATACAAAACAATACAAATAAAAGAGCAACAGCTAAAACTGAAGCAGAAAAGGATGTAAGGAAATTAATGAATATCTCATTATAGGGAAGTGTGCATGAATCCTCTACACTTCTTTCAAAGCAAGTTCTTGCATGATGAAGAAAAGATAATGAAAAGTGTAAGTAAACCAACATTTAAGAATATAACTAGATATAGGGATTATAGCCAAATAGAATATATAAAGAAAAAAATAGAATATGATTCCCCAGTATATGTAGGTGTTACTGTCTTAGATTTAAGTAAATTACACATGTATGATGTATTCTATAATATTCTAGAACCATCCCTCAAAGATCTAACGCTTCACTATATGAATACGGACAGTTTCGTATTAAGTTATAGTGAAGGTAAAGTTAGTGATGAGCAAATGGACTTAAGTAATCTAGACATACCTACAAAAACTATAAAAACTAATAATAAAGTCCCCGGCAAGTTTAAGCACGAGCTGGGAAGTAGGATTATTGTGGAAATTATAGCATTGTCCCCCAAAACATATAGCTTCAAAAAATATCCTAAAAACACTAAAGAAAAAGGAATAAAGAAGCATAATAATGCTAGGCACATAGATTATTATGATGCATTAATGAATAATACACAGAGAACAGTAGATGAATGTAGAATACAAAAAGTTCGCGATAACATGACAACAAAAAAAACAAGTAAGATTAGTCTAAACACATTTGATGATAAAAGATTTTATGCAAATAATATTAAAAGCTATCCTCATGATGAGAATCTATATTTATTCAAAAGAGATTTAATAAAAATGATCCGCCAAGCATCATTAGATGGAGACAAAGACCTACTGGTTAATAATATTCTAGAACTAACCATTAATGATGATAGGAAGTTATTTGAAGTTGCTATTATATTATATAATGAGCTTTGTTAATTTTTATAACAAATAATTATAGACCTAATTCATTCATTACATCCATATGGTTGGTAGTTAGTATATTATAAATCATTATCTGAGCCATATATTTTTCCATAATGTCTCCTATGATTGTATTCTTACATAGTGTAGCTCCAGCTATTATATTTTTATTATATTCTAGAAATTTTATTATCTTCTTAGCCCCATCTACATATTTAGAATAAGTTGAAATGATTAAATCATCATGATTTGGTTCCTTAGTATGATCAATAAACTCATCTATAGTATTACAACGTCTTTTACAAGCTAAACATCTTTTTAGATTAAGAGAGAAGCTGTTTTCATTATCCATTTTTTACTCTTATTATATTTTTTCAATACATATAAAATGACTAAACTAGATAAACTTATAGAATTAAACAATCTAGAAACACAAAACAGAAGAAATAGATTAGAAGATAAATTACAACAACAAGAATATTATGGTGAAGTAGAAGAGTTATTCGATCCTTTAACTAAAACTATCAGTGAAACTGCTTCGCAGATAAACGCAAACACTGAACGGAATCTAGCATTAGGTGAACAAACATTAAGAGCAATAGATTGGCAAAATCAAGAGTTAGATAAACAAACTAAGATGATCGAGCAAGCTGATTCCCAGTTTAATGAAACTGCTTCCAAGATGGGTGAAACTGCTTCGCAGATTGGTGAAACGTTAAAGGGGACTCAAGATATAGCACCAGTTTATATTGATACAAAAACAGCCAAACTTCTTCATGACATGGGGGCTCAAACTAATCCTCAATTAAAATTAGAACTCGTAGATTTACCTAGTAGGAGATATAAATTGAATGGTGTTGATATAACTCTAGAGCAGGGTGCATTTTTAGTTAGGGATAATGTATATGAGTTTTCAGAAGGATTTACTGATTTTCTTACTAAATCAAATGTAACATATGATGATAAGGTTGAGGAAGATGAAAACAAAATTAAAAGGTTTTTAAAGGATATTAGATATGATTTAGGAAAAGGGGATAAGAAAAGCGCTAGATATATAACAATAAAACGTATAATGGGGGCAAAAGATGATGTATATGGTAGGGGATTAATTAGCAACCCAAATAATTTAGTAGAAAGACTAGAATTATTAATACTAGAAGCAAAAGCTGGTCATGATGGGTTATATGATGAAATGCTAGATATATCTAAGCAACTATTATCTATGAATATTATTAATCAAGAGCAACCAGATAATTTTGTTTTTAATTATGTTAAATGAGCAAGCTCACAACTTCGTTGATAGGTGAAACCATGACTACGTCCATCAGGAAACCTGCTTCGCAGATGACTATGTCCATAAATATAACGTTAGAAAAACAACAACAACAACTAGCTAAAGAAGTATTCAGTCCTCAGATAACAAAGTTTAACAGACAAAGAATAATACCATTATATAAAGATGAAACATGGTCAGCTGATTTAATTGATAAGTCATCTCTAAGTAAATACAATAATAATATATTGTATGTAATGATATATTCACAAAATATGCATGGGCTATTCCTTTAAAGAATAAATCTGGTTTATCTATAACTAATGGTTTTAAAATAGTGTTAAGCGAACATCCACAAGGTGGCTCTGAACCTAGAAAACCAGAAAAGTTATGGGTAGATAGAGGTAGTGAGTTTTACAATAAAACATTTAAATCTTTACTTAAAGAATATGGAACCGGCAAAGCCGCTTCAGGGATAGAGCTATATTCTACTTATAGTTATTTAGAGGCTGTGGTTATAGAGAGATTTAATAGAACATTATTACACCTAATAAATAAACCAATGTTCATCAACGGTGATGGTAATTGGGTAAATATATTAAATGATGCTGTTGTAACATATAACAATAGCATTCATTCAACAATTAATATGACACCAGTTGATGCTTCTAATAATCCTGATAAAGTTAAATCTTATGTTAATTCTACCAAAGCAACAACAAAATTTAAAGTTGGTGATTATGTTAGAAATATAGATAAACGTAATATCTTCTCTAAAGGTTACACTTCTAATTGGAATAGAGAATTGTTTAAAGTTAATGAAGTTCTAAAAACACAACTACCAACTTATAAAATAGGAGATATTAATGGTGAGATATTAGAAGGTAAATATTACGAATAGGAATTATTAAAATCTGAGTTTGATTTTGAATCTAATAATAAAGTTTTAGAATCATTAAATATATTTCTTAAGATAAATAATGACAAAAAACAGATTCAATCAGGCTAAACACCAATCAACAACAACATGAACAAACAACTTAACATTAAGTAAGGCTCGTGGGTCATTCCTAGAAGATAATGATAATATTGATATGAAGGATACCTATAAAATTACAAATGTGCATCCTCCGATAGATGAAAAAGATGTTGTTAATAAAGAGTATTGTGACAATAACTTATTATCCTCTTCTAATAAAATAGACATTTTAAGTAGAAACATAACTGAACTAAGAAAGGGTGACTTTGATAAAGTTACAACTAAAACATTACAACTAAATGAAACACAAGTTAATGAAGAACTAATTAATGAGTTTATTGAATCAACAAATGAAGTCAGAAATACTGTTAAGTTTTGTAATAAAGTTGCTGCAGATACTATCTCTAAATATAATCAAATAAAGCAAGAATTTGATAACAATAAGTTTAATCAGAATATAACGAACATACACTTCGATGAAAAGTTTACTAACGGTCTGAGAGAAATGAAAGAATACAATAAATCTCTTAGAGGTGTTATAGTACAATATATAATTGCTATACTTTTACAAAGTAAGTTACTTGATAATAAAGAGAAAGATAGACTTGAGATGCATTATAGTTTTAATCAAGATATAATGAAAGAAATAGAAAGAATTTTTGCCAATGAAAATAAGCAAAGCAATGACCAATCCAACAGCACCGAGTGAGAGATTACTATATCCAGATTTTGTCATCAGTATCAGAAAGATTAATCCGCGAAGCGGCTGAGAAACAGATCAGCAATGCTGCAAACGTCAATGAACAGTTGATAAACGAAAAGATTCAAGCTAATAATAAATTTAACAACAATATTAACATTATAAAAGATATTAGAAATTATTATGAACTGAAACTAATAACTATAATAAGAAGTTAAATAGATATAAGAATTATATTAACATAGCTGAGATAACAGAAAAAGTATTATCATCAAAGGCAACAACTGCAACAACAACATCAGTTTCATTAACAGGTATAGGATTAGCTTATTCTATACCAACAGCTTTTGCTACAGCAACTGTTTGTGGTTCATTATCAAAAACAATTAATACTAAAATTAGAAATAAAATTATAAAGTATTCACAAATGTATATTTTAAGTAAACAGTTTAGTGATAAGTTTAATAAACTATATACTAAATCCATGAATGATAATAAAATTGATAATGCTGAGTATAGTGAATTTGTTAAGTTATATGAGGATTATAAGAAGATTAAGAAGAATAAGTTGAGTATTTTTTTAGATTAAAGATTTTAGTGCTTAGTAATAACAATGTTTTTAGTAATAATAATATTAGTATTAATATTTATCGATAATTAGATAATCAAAATCTTAGTTATAATCATAATCATAAACAAAATATAATCTTAATATAATCATAACTATAATCATAATCATAAACATAATATAATCATAATTATAATCAAATAATTATCTTTTCTTTGTACCTAAGTATAACCCTCTACCTTTTTTGTGCTACCTTTATACCTTCACCAGGAGTTGCACATTTAATTAAATCAGGTGTAGCCGCTAGAGTTGCTTTAGGGTTTCTAGATGCAGCTGCAATTCCTATTTTACTTGCTATTTCTAATGCTCTTACTGGATTATTAGCTACTTTCTTTCCAAAGTTAACTGTGACCCTACCAACACTTTTAAAGAAATCTTTAAGTCCTTCTGCTTCTATTGTTGCATCAGATACTGTCATTGATTTATTCCTTCTACATAAAACACAATTAGCTTTTAACATCTTAGTTCCTTTTGAAGTATTAGCTCCTCTTATATTAACAGTACCACTATAATGTCTACCTCCAACACAATAAGAATTAGTTTTGAACCTATTTAAAAGACTCATTTCTATATATAAAAAATAATGGAAGTTAAAAAGTATAATCCCTTTGTTGTTATTAAGCCTAAGCCCAAGCCTAAGCCTAAGCCTAAGGTTAAGCCCAAGCCCAAGGTTAAGCTTGAAGCTAGAGGCTTGGCTCTAGTGAATAAAAAGAAATTAAACATTATTTATGCTAAAGGTTTTGTTAATACTAACAAGAAATAGTTAGGTATTAACAAGAGTAACAATTAGAGCTGACTAGCTATAAATATAAGTACATGGTTATGTATAAGTAAAAGTATATAATTATAACAATAACTATATTATACTATAATTATATTTATCGCTAGAGTTATATCTAAAATTATAATTAACGCCAGAGTTATATCTAAAATTATAATTATCGCTAGAGTTATATCTATGACTTAAATTATATCTATGACTTAAATTATATCTATGATAATATATCAACCATCTTATTACCATCACTATTCACACTAATAACCTTTCTAGTTAATACTAATGCATGACATATAACATCTGCATTTGCAGCACTAAATTTATAATTAAGTTGTTTTGGTTGTGGACCTATATGATCACTTTGATATCTAGTATCGAATACAGATATTCTATAGTTACTTTTGAGTGTTCTATGATTTATATATGGTTTTATATTATGTGGTAGCCCATTATAATCTTTATTAAAGCCAACAATCTCTTTAAAAGCCTCATTATAATTATTGGTTCCATAATTAATATTCATTCTATCCTCGGGATAAAACTCACTACCAATCTTACAATAACATTCAGTAACATTCATTACATCAAATGTACTTGCATCATGAGTTTGTTCATTAACATTATTATTTTCAAAACCAACTATTAAATATTGCGGTCTTTCCATACCACTTTCCATACAAAGATCAAACAAGAAGTTAGTAGCATTGGGTACATTCTTATAAAATGTCTTTCTTTCATAATAGCTAAAGTCTACATTATTTTTTTTTACTTAAACCCTTTTGCACAATAATTCTATTATCATTACTAGGATCAATACTAGGTACACACCATGATATATCTCTAATTTCTATATTACCATCATTAGCAACTGCACCAGGATTAGCATTAACTCTATATAAAGCTCTATCATTATTATTCCTTTTTAATATTAATTAAATCCTAAACCATATATAATCTTTTCTAAATCATTTACGAAACCAAATAGATCATTCATCTTAATCATCATATACATATGACCTCGTTGTGCAGCAATATGGTCACCTTTAAGTTGACTATCTCTATTGCCCTGATTTCTAACAAAACCACTCTCATATTCATCATCAGTACTAGTTAATAACTCATACATCAATAGATTAGGATGACAATGATCTATATATTCAATAGTCCTACCACCACTAGTTTCAAGCTTAATTGAACTAAACAATGCCATCATACCATAATTAACTAATCTGATATTAGCATCATTAGCAAATACACCACCAGCATCATCTGATACAACAAACTCTATCTCTAGATATGAATCACGCAAATTTAAGTGATTCACTTCTCTATTGAGTATGATATTAATATTGGTATTAACCGTATTCATTATTGCTAGATTATTAGGTTTATATTTTATAATCTTACTTTTATGTATATCATTATTATAACCATAAGTTGTATCCAAATTAAAATTCATTTTTATTAGACAAAAAATGACAGACAACTTGATCACCGGAGGTTCAACTTCGTTGATTTTATATGAACTACAAAATATACACGAAGCTTTAACCAAAACTAAAGAAGAGTATACACTTAACTTTAGAATGATAAAACCAACAGAAAAGTTTAACTTTAGTGAACCTATACTTAATACAACAAAATTAGGTTTAATTAGATTATCTGTTTATAATTCGGTGTTTAATGTGAATAGGAGATATAATCAATTCTTATATGCTAGTACTGTTATAGAAGATGATGAAGCTTTATCTCGGGCTCTTAGCTCTGACCATAACTTTAACCCTATCTCTACCTCAAGCCCAAACATTACATCTATACTTAATTATAATTATAAAGGAATCCCGTTGCTATATTCAACTATTACACCGGGAGCATATGAGTTAACAGACATAGCAGAATTAATAAAAGAAGAAACTGATGGTAATGTTATAAAAGAACCTGATAAGAATACGATGAAATGTTTAATGAAAATAAAACAAGGAGCAATCAGCTTTGATATAGAAAACTCACTAGCCTCATTACTAGGATTTAGAAAAATAATTTATAAAAAAAGGTAGATATAAATATCAGAAAATTATTGATATTATGGGTTTCAATAATATTAACATTCATTGCAATATTATATCTGGAGCTAAAGATAATGGTAAAGATACAGATATATTATATACTTTTAATCTAACAGAACCACCAGGTTACTTGATAAATATTATACCAACTAATATCCTATATCAAAATTTAACTAAAGATAGAATAGAATATATAGAGTTTCATATTAAAGATGAGCATGGAAGACCTATAGACTTTACTGGTGATGTATTAAGTTTTACTTTACATTTAGACTTATACTTGTACTTAGACTTAGACTTACACTTAAACTAAACTACAAAACTCTCCGATCCCAATTAATTCTTAGTTTACCATTAATATTCTTATTTTTAGTTATATCAATGACAATATAATTATAAGGCTCTTTCCATACCTTATTACATATATTAGCAAAATCATTATAACTAGGTTCAACATTATTAAAGCAATCTTGATATATGGATATGAGGACTTTACCTCTCTGTTCAAATAAAATAAATAGATTACAGTTCTCTCTAACACTCTGCCTATCCAGAGAGAACAGGTTTTGATTAAGATATATCATATTGCAATTATTATGTCTACCTCTACAAAAGTATTCATTAATAACTGGTTCTTTGTCTCTAACATCATCAAATATCATTAGTTTCTTTAAGTCTTTGGGTAGTTTATCAGGAGATGGTAAATCTTTCATATCTTTAATAAATTCAACATCTGCTTTTGGGTTCATTCTTTCTATACCCTGGTACTGATCACCAGTAGGTCCAATGATGTATAGCTTATCAAAGTATATACTAGCTAGAATTAGTTTTTTTTAATAAGAATGTCTTACCACATTCACTAGGACCAGATATTATACATCTTAATTTATCTGGGAATGCGGCTTCAATAATTATATCATCATCATTTAACCATGAATATAGATCATCATTTATGTTTACAGATATCGGTGAATTTGCAAACGAGCTTCGCTCGTGGTTAACCAAACAACTCTGTTGAACAGCTTCACGGATATTATTAGTAGGACTATTACTAATGCTATTACTATTGCTATTCCTATTAGATTTACTCCTTTGATATTTTTCATCAAATAGATCTGCGAAGCAGGTTCCCTGATATATAAAATTATCATTATCTTTATCATTATCATTAATATTATCATTAACATTATCATTATCATTATCATTAACATTATCATTATTAGCAAAGCTACTTCGTAGATCATAATCATTATCATTATCATTATAATTATCATTATCAATGACATTATCCTTATCATTAACATTATCATTATCATTAACATTATCATTTTCATTATCATCTGCGAAGCAGGTTGACATACCACGGACGGAGTCCGTTCCCTGATTAACATTACAACTTAAACAAAAACACTCATTATATATTCCTGGATATTTACATTGATTAACTAGAATATTCAAAGCACTTTTAATTCTAAATCCTCTATCAATAAGATAGATCATATATAAACAAAAAGCCCCACAATAAGATTCATCAAATTGTGTTCTCTCATTAGAGCCTAGATCAACATATTCTTCTAAAAATAAAGGTGGAGTTTCTACACCAAAACTATCAAAGTAATATGATGGACCACCTTCTCTTCTTATAACTAAAACCCAATGTGTACCTTCAGTTGGATGTAGATTTACAATAATGTTAGAGTTAGGATCCCTGATACTATCTGGAGTTTGATCTCTCATTACAATCTCAATTGGTTTTAGACTTATATCTTTACCTATATCTTTTATTCTGATATCACTCATAGCATTATTATCAATATTAAATTTATTATTGAATTCCTCAAAAGTTAGGATGAGCATTTTTATATGATAAATTTATTAAATCTAAGTCTAAATCTAAGTCTAAATCTAAATCTAAATCAAATCTATATTTATTATATAAAAATGAAAACAGGTAGTGCAGTTTTTATTTTTATTATTAAAATTGGAATTTGTTATATAATATATGATTCAAGACCAAGTAAATATACAAAACTAGAAGAAAGCTTTGGTGGATTTATGAATAGGAGTCTAGTTAGATTTGAATATGAAAAGTCACCACTACATACTATTGTCTATGGTGGAACTGGAACGGGTAAAACATATTTTATTAGACAATACTTAAAGTTATACTCAGTCCAAAACCAAGATCAAGATCAAGATCAAGTTCAAGATCAAGTTCAAGATCAAGTTCAAGTTCAAGATCAAGATCTGCGAAGCAGTTTCACTGATCAAGTACAAGACCAAAGGTCCATAGTTATAGTGTGTAAAGATGACAGAGAATGGATAGATCCTGAGTCTAATAAGTTTTATACTGGGTTCAATAAATGTGATATAAATATGATCACAAAAAATAATATGTATGAATTTCAAAATTGTGTAATAGTACTTGATGATATGGGTGATAGGTTGAATAAGGATATAGCTTATTATTTTACTGAAGGTAGACATTATAATATTCAAATGATTGTAAGGTGTCATAAACCAGCTCAAATAATTAATACAGCAAGAATGAGTTGTGATACTATTTATTTAACAACTCATAATGGACCTGATCTATTTAAAAACTTTAATGAGATATATAAATGTGAACATGACTTCAATAAAATAATTAATGAGTTAAATAGTAACCATTATAATCGTACAGATGGAATGTCAGATGAACTCCGTTATGGTATAATTAAATATAATAAAAAGGAAAATACATTTATTATTATTAATAGTAATAGATCAATGATATATGATTCGAGAGTTGGTTTTTTTGATTTAAAAGATCTTAGTTTAAAAGATGATTTAGAAAGAGAAGATATAAATAAACTTATAGCATATATGAAACCACTAATGATTATTGCAACAGATAGAAATGTTATTAATCATGATAATTATCAGTTTTATTTTAATAAACTTCTTACTTTAAATAATATTAAAATACAGAATGATGTTCTAACTAAAGAAATGATTTTGGGAAAGGGTATAAAAAGTTTATCAACTATTGGTGGAATTATAGGCTCAGGTTTATTTATGTTTAATTTTTTTATCCTGATACAATACCAAGAAATGCTGGATTTGTAGCAATGGGAGCAAGCACAATGTTGAGTAGAGTAAACACATTAGTTAATGTTGGATATGGAGAAGAGATGGATAATGATTCTTCACGAAATACAATCTGTGAAGCAGGTTCCATGATCCAAGAGGAATATATAAACAAGAATAACTGTGATTTCGTCAATGAAGAGGTGGGAATTTTGAATAGAAAGGGAGGAAAGTTTTTAAACAAACTATATATAAATAACGAAGAGTTTAGAGAAGAGATTATAAATTTTGTTAAAGATAAAAAAGAATTAGACCTTGAATTGATGCTAGATAAGAGATGTAAAACTAATACACTCAATACTTTAGGAAAAAAACATTTAGCAGAGTGTATCACATCTAAAGATAATACTAAAGATTTAATTGAAATCATGGCTAAAAATTACCCTGAGGAGGATTAGGTAAATGTTAAAGTTTACCCTAATATAAATGCTTTTACAGTGTTTAGAGTGTAACTATAAATGTGGAAACATTGCTGTTTTAAAATATCATTATGAATCATGTCATAAAGATAAAACTGATAAATGTATGTGTGGTAATATAATATTAAGTGGTATTTGTGCTAATGATTTTTCTCCATGGGGTTGTTCTTTAAAAAAACGAATCTAGTTCTAGTTCTAATTCTAGTTCTAATTCTAGTTCTAGTTCTAGTTCTAACCCCAGTTCTAATTCTAATTCTAGTTCTAACCCTAGTTCTAGCTCTAGTTCTAGTTCTGGTTCTGGTTCTAACCCCAGTTCTAGCTGTAGTTCTGGTTCTGGTTCTGGTTCTATCTATGACTATAACTCTAACTCAGATCCTAACCCCAACCCTAACCCTAACCTTATCCCTAACCCTAACCCTAACCTTATCCCTAACCCTAACCCTAACCCTAACCTTATCCCTAACCCTAACCTTAACCCAAGCTCAGAAGTATTAACTAGATGTTGTAATAAGTGTAATTATATAAAACCACTAAATAATTTTGATGGGGGTAAGTATACATGTAGAACTTGTACTTCAACTAAAGTTAATTGTCCAATTTGTACTTCTGTTGTGAGATATGATGGGATACGGGCTCATGTAAAGAAACAACATCCAGATGTAGAATTAACAAGAGGATTTAGTAGAATTCTGCAAAGCAGGTTCCCTGATATAACTGATCGGTGTAACCGCTTCGCGGATAAAACAATTAATACTAGAGCTGTAAGTCCATTAGTTATTAGCCAAACTGAGGAAATTTGTTCATGTAAATACTATATATTTGTATCATTTCTTATTAATAATGGAATAAATATAGAAAAAATAAAAGAAAATATAAATTTATTGAAAAGTATAGATAATTTGAAATAAAAAGTACAAAAAAATAAAAAAAAAATCAAAAAAGAGGGATTCACTCTTTAAGAGCAAAAAGAGCGATCTTTTCTATTGGGGATCACTCCGAATAAGAGTGAATCACTCTTAAAGAGTGAAATGTAAATTTTCCTTTGATTTTTTGATTTTTTGTTTTATTTTTGATTTTAATTTTAATTTTTATCAAATTTAGAGTTAATATATAGTAGTGGATAAAACAAGGGATTCAAAAAACAGTAACATTTGGCCCGATTCGACATGCGCGATTAGCGTTAGGAGAAATGGACAAATTTTACTGGTGGTTGAATCTCTTGTTTTATCCACTACTAACATCTCCAAAGCTGGTTCCCTCTAAATCAAAGTTATCAAACGTTTAAAACAACTTTTACCAAAATTTCAAGTGTTGAGGAATATGTAGCAAAAATGATTCTTTATTAATTACAAAATCTTTTATTGCCGTCATGTGTTACCCGGAGTATAAAAAGAAAATAGAAATTTGAGTCAAAAGAAAAACTCATTGAACTTCAAACCGCAATCAAAGCAGAAAACTTCCACAGCAAAAAAAACTTCCTACTCTTTATTTCAAGCTCACAGGGAAAAATAGCAGCAATATTTGAATAGCTTTGAAAACCATTGCATAGTTTCTGCTGCTCCGAATTCTTTGTTTTAAAATGTTTTCTTCAACACAACAGATTTGACTTGAAGAAAGAAAGACTTCTAAAACTAAGGAAGCTCTGAGATAATAAATAATTTCGTAAACCGAGACTAATCCAAAATTTTGAACCCTTTTGCACTGAAAGCTCCTCCCATGCACGTACCTTGCATTTACTCCTGCACTGCTTTGAGTCACTTGAAGCATAGTTTAAAAAGATTAAACTGACGACTTCAGGCCGGTGTAAAAACTTCTCCGTTAAAATTAAATTCTTCATAAATTTTTGCCATTACGTTTACTTTAATTTCAAAATTATTTTGTGAATACGCAATTAACCTAATACATGGTTTACGAGCAGGAACAACAAAATGGTAGGTAAAGAAACCATGAACAGCTTAGAGGTAGACGTGTAAAAAAGAATATTAGGAACACGGTGGGGTAGTTTTGTTCCATGAACGTCGACGCAATTGAATTCATCATTTTTTTGGACCTACTATTCTGGAACCAGGAACAAATCAATTGCACCACAAAATAATTAAAGTTCATCTGAGCGAGTGAATGAAAAAAGACGCAACTCATGTCTAAAACGAAATAAAAGCTTTATAATTTTCTTTACAAAATTGCTGCGATATAATGTTTTTTAATCAAAACTGGATTTTTGTCGTGCGAATTAAGTTCAAAATTAACAAACTTGAAGTGTAAATTTTTAGAAAGTTCCCTGGTTGCCTTTGTTCGAAACCATAAAAGACCACAAATGGTTCCATTCAAGAGGTGCCAAAACTTCTTGAAGTGCCACCCAAATTCTCAACAGTACCACCAGGAACGGCCTGCGGAGCCGTGACACAGCTTGGATGGTCTGTTACAGGACCAATAACGCAGAAATACAAACCAAGCACTAATACACATGAACACAATTACATCACGCTTCAAAGCAATCAAAAACCCAGAAAACAATTACATCAAAAACCCGTCATCTGCGTCCATCTGTCTGCGTCCAAAACTCTTGAAATACTAGAAAAAAGATGACACAACGGTTTTCGTTCTGAGATCGTACTGCCTTGCAAAGATGACACTAAACTACCTAACAACTACTTTCTTTTCAAATCACATCACTGGAAAGCCGATTACAGCAGGAGCCAGATCGTTTTTTTCTTTGCTACCAAAATTGGAGACTAGTTAGCTGCAAGGCTCTAAGAGCACTTATGCCATCTGGGCACAACCTGTTTATCCCAATTTTGAGGACGAAAAGTCGAATTGCTCAGCCGAAAAATCGGTCAAGAGAAAAATCGCATTAAAAAAACCAAGAGCACTATTTCGAAAAAACCGCACGTAGTCGCACTTTTCCGCTCGCTCAGTAAAAATTTTTTCACACCACCTTTTCTCGCTCTCTCTCAAAATTGCAGCATGAACTTAAAATCACTCTCTTTGCGCTTCAATTCGCTCAACCATTTGTCCTAAACGCATTTGACCTAAACGTCTTCTACATCCTATCTCAAATACACTTCAAAAAACTATCGATCAAAAAGAGACGCTTCACCAATACTCCTATTTTAGAGATAAAAAAAACAGGAGCGCAATAACAGCGCTCTTACCAGGAGCGCAATAACAGCGTGCTTACAAGCTGGCTGAGGGCGGCAATTAATTAGTATATGAAGAACAGTTCTGTTTTACCATTACTCAAGGGTCCGGGTTAACAAGTAATATCAGCTCCCATCAAGAGCCAGACCAAGAGTAGATCTGTTGTCTAAGTCAGAGGCAACTGCCATTTTTCAGACAAAAATCAAAAAGTAAACGATGTTCAAGTGAATGAATGATCATGGATCTAATGGATTTGTAGAGCTCGAGACTCAAACATTTAAAAGATCAGCATCAAAAAAGCCCCTAATTCAATCAAACCTTTCAGTAATGGTTACGTGACTCTGCCTGCTTGAAGTCACTGAGAACTTCTGGCGTTTATCGAGAACCGCAATGCGGTTCAAGATAATTAAGACAGAAATTCGAAGTGACTTCTGCACGGTCACGTAATTATTACTGAAAGGTTTGATCCAATTAGGCGCTTCTTTGATGCTGGTCTTTTAAATGTTTGAATCTCGAGCTCTACAAATCCATTACATCCATGATCATTCATTCACTTGAACATCGTTTACTTTTTGTTTTTTGTCTGAAAAATGGCAGTTTAAGTGGAATTCTGGCACTGCCGACTTTCGGCATTTTAAAATGTGCACAAGGGTGTTTTAAATATAAACACAGCCCTTAACATCAGCACCTTATCACCTACAGATTAGTCGCTAAAAACAACAGAAATTTACATTGCTTAAGCATATTCTGAAACCAAATATTCTTCTTAGTATTACCAGAACAAAAAATTACATTACAAAGGATTTTTGAACTGAGGGGGGCGGGGGGACGGGCTTAGGTTGAAATGAGGTGGAGTTGGAGAGGGGGGAGGAGATAGCATCGCATACTGAAAGACTAGGAAGCCGAAAGAGAACTTAATGCACTCCGGGCATTAATTAGTTCTCCCATTTTTGAGGTCAGACGAAATCGCTCGAGCGAAAAATCGCATTAAAAAGACACCGCACCAGTAATATAATTGCTACAATGTTTATTTGAGAGCAATTAGAAATTTTAACAAAGATCTGCCGAAGAATGTCTTATTAAAATAATCAGAAGACACTAAATAAAAAAAAATCAACTGTGCGGTGTTCCGCCTTCAGTTAGTATTGAATGTGTAGTGTTGGTGGTGCTGCGGCCGGACGTCAGAGAAGCAAACTAAACAGCTTGCTTCACACGACGCTTCAATAACTCAACGGTCTTTTTCAAAAAAGACCGTTGAGTTATAGTTACTTTGGCACGATATGCCTCGGCTTCCTTTTGCTTACTGTTGTTCCTTGTCAACAGGTAAAACTTTCGTGAGATTTGCTTCACAAATCTACTTTTTGCTACCGTGAAAAAGTCATCCATTTCCTAACCATTTAATTATATCTCTATAATCAACTTTATGACTTGGTTTTCTTACAGTTACAGTTTTTAGCACGTGCCTCTCCTGGTACACTCGGCCCCCATTCTTGGGTACCAAAAATCAGAAAGTTTGTCGTCGATCTGTTGCTGTCTAAGTCTGTTTGAAGTCACTCTTTGTCATCTCGTCTGTTCTCTTTTGCTCTGTTATGTCTTTTGGTGTAGACAAACTGTATTTTCTGACTTCAGCTGCTGATGATTCTGTTGAAAATGTTTTATTGAAATGTGTCCTCAATAAAACGCTGATCGTGAATTTATGGACTCGTCCATATCTACAATTATCTCTGAATTGACTGTGATGTCTGCTGTTGAAGAATTTGTCGATTGCTGTTCAAAAAATGCTGCTGCTTCTGCTGAAGTAATTCCTGCTGAAGTGTTTGTTGTTCTCGTGAAACTTCTGTTCATGTCTTCCGTCGGTGTTGTCTGTAGATTGTTGCTGTGTACTGGTTGCCAATGTGCTTCTCGTAGTGTTATATGAAAGCTGTATGCTGGAAAGTTGAATTGCCTTGTGTTGATTGCGTTTGCCTGTTTACAGTTGTAGATGTTCTGAATCAACATTTGTTTTGGATGATTGGCGAATGTCTAATACTGAACGATCTCTGGAAATTTTGTTGTTGCTTGTCTGCTGGTTGAATGATGCTGGTTGACAAACTGATGCTCCCCAGCATAAGCTTACCACTACTTTGTACCTATTGCTTACCTATTACCTGTTTTTCCAATTTAGAGTTCGTCTGAGTACCAAATGTCTGTAATACTTTTTTACCTCTGATCCCTGGCCTTTGGTTTTACCTAAGTTGTTTTGCGTCATCTATCTATTGAAAATACTGGAATCCTGTCGGTTCAACTCTCTGTTGTTTTGCAATAAGCTAATTAATTGTGCATTTGAACTCCAAAACCTACTTAATTTCTATCCAGAATTTGTGTTCCTGTTAAACCTATCTACCTAAATTTTCCCATTTGAAATTATTTCTCTAATGTACGATAAGCTTTGCTAACTGGAGAATCCTTGTGAGTTTTGTTGTTGAAATCTCTAATTGTACTTGAATGATACGTGAAACTCCCTTTGAATTGATAACTCATTGAGTTGAACATCAAAAAGTTCATCTTTGCCTTTACCCTAATCTCAAAACTGATATCAAGTTTGCTTCAGATTGTGCTTAAATAACTGTCCTCCATTTATTATTGATGACCTTTATGTTCATTTTTCGTTAATCAAACTAAGTTTAATAGCTGGTTTAACAAAATCCACTTTTGATGTTTTAACCAGGCATGACCTTACCAAATTATCCTTACCTTTATCTACGCTCTGTACCCTACCTACCGGCCAAATACCCCTGGGTGTGTTGTTCTCTAGTATCCATACCCCTACTTCTATCCCGTCTACTGTTGAATGCCATTTTCGACGTTGTCTGAGCGTTGGGAGATACTCCTTTGAAAGGCGTGTCCAAAATTCATCCATGATACTGTTGACATTGTTCCATAGTTTTCCTATTCCTCTGTCATTATTGCTAATTGTAGTATCTGATGTCAATCCTGTCAAAAGTCCTGGTGTCAGGCATTCGACATCGCGTATGTCACTGCTGACTGATGTTAGAGGTCTGCAGTTAGGTAGAGCTTCGACTTCGCAAATAAGTGTTGAAAAACTTTCTTCTTGGAGTTTCTTAGAACCGGCAATGTTGAAGAACAGGCCTTTGCTCATTCCAATGAGGCCTTCCCATGTTCCACCAAAATGTGGTGCTTCTGGTGGAATAAATTTCCATGCAGTCTTTTTCGACTCCGCGTATTTCGTAGCTCTGTAGTTGTGAAGCTGCTTCCCTTGAAGGTCTTTACTGTACTGGTGAAATAAAAAGCGTTGTCACTGTGATATTTTTCCGGTAGTCCTCGTCGGCTGAAGAATCGTTGGAAAGCCATTATGCATGATTCCTTTTGCAAGTTCCTTGTCACATCGATATGAACGGCTCGTATCGTCAGACAGGTGAATAAGCAACAGTAAGCTTTCATGGCAGTGTTGATCTATCTGTAGATTTCGAAAGGCGCAAAAAAGTCTACTCCGGTCACATTGACGGCTACAGGTTTGACTGAGAATCGGTAACTCGAAAAATCTGACATTTGAGATCTTCTTTACTACTGTTTTGCATTGAAGAATCCAATAATTAAACTGAATGGTGTGTGTTTGCTGTTCAACTCCAACATGACCATTGATATTGTGTTGCAGTTCAAGAAAAAGACGTATAATCCTGTTTCTGTCGTCTAAAATTATTGGCTTTTTCGTTGCTGTTGAAACTGGTGCGTTGGCTAGTCTGCTGTTTGGGCGAATGATTCCATCTTCGTCTATTGAAGCTGTCAACTGAATCAACCTACTCTTTTGATTTGGCTTGTAGTGTCTTAGTTGATTAACATCCTAATCGAACGATTGTTGCTGAGATAGACGGAAAGTTCTCTGCATCTATGATCTGTTTGTCACGTGTTCTCATTTAAATTTCGTAGATTTTTCAATTTGATGACAACGGTTCTGAGTTTCAACCACTGGCTAAACCTATTGGCATTAATGAGATCCTAGTCAATTGGTTGTCGTCGTGTTTCCTGTAAACTGCTTTCTGCGCTGTTCATGAAAACTTTTTCATTTTGTTCGTCTGTTTTTCAATTATCACTAGAAGATAAAAGAAACTGTGGTCCCTGTAACCAAGAAGATTTTTCTATCATCTCTTGTGTCTGTAAGTCCCCTCGTTCCTTGATCTGCTGGGTTGTTCTTGGTGTTGACGTAGTTTCACTGATTGGTGCAGTTGAGAGCCATTATTTCGGAAATGCAGTTTTCGATGTACATCTTGTGTTTGAGTTCGAAGTTCTTCATCAAACTGAGAACAGTCAAGCTGTCACTCCATAGACAGATTTTGTAAAATTTGAAATCCATTTCATCCTCGATTGTTCTCTTCAATCCGGCTGCATAAAGTGCTGCCTGCAGTTCTAGTCTGGGTATTAGTGTTTGACGTAACGGTGCCACTCTCGTTTTTCCCATAAGAAAACAAGTTGTGGTTTCTTGGTTCCCGGTTGTCTTGATGTATGCTACTGCTGCTGTTGCTTCCAATGGTACCTCACAGATTACATGAAATTCCATTGTGTCCCCAAGTGCTGTACCACCTACCAACCTGTTTAGCCCTACCGTACCTAACAGTTCCGTTTCCTGTAACCATTCCTTGATGGCCTTTCCATGATCTCGACTGATGGCTTTGTCCCATTCACGTCCATTTTTCACAGTTCTTGCAGTTAAATCTTTGCTCGGATGAGGAATGGAGATGTGATTCTCGAAGGATCGTAGAAACTTGCCACAAAAAGACAGAAACTTGCATTGTGTCCATGTTTTCCTGTCCATGTTTTTTCTGTTTTTGGCTCTGATCAATAATTTGACGTCGTCCACGCTCCAATGAACTCCAAGTACTCTTTGATGAAAACTTTGACTGAAGAGCTCTTCGACTGGTTTGCAAAGATCGTCTTGCATCTGCTGACAAAACTCACGGCTGTTGCTGCACCATTTTGTCAGGTTAAATTTACCTTTTTTCAGAGTATCCTTGACATCCTTGGCTGTAGTAATGCTGCGATGGTGTCGCTGAAAGATGCAACCATGTCATTCATGTAGATTGTCCGCTGAATGATCTCCAGAGGTTTTGGGTGATCTTTGATGTCGTCTTTGGCTGTCTGTTGCAAAACAAAAATTTGCGCAAGCTGGTGAGTCCCTGGCTCCAAAGATGTGTTGTTGGTATTCGCACACCCTTAATTCTAGGCTGGGATTGTCTCCACATGAATCGTAGATAACATCGATCCTCTTGTTGTACTCCGATTGGCATAAACATCGCTTCGATGTTTCCCTGGATGGCGATGGCTCCTTGTCGGAATTGTAGCAAAATTCCAAGCATTTTACCGAGGAGGTCAGGTCCAGCTAACAGTTTGTCGTTGAGGCTTATCCCCTTTTGTGGTGCTTTGGCATTGCAAAATCTCTGTATCTCATTGGGTTTGTTTGGGCTGACAAGACCATAGTGTGGTATGTACCAACCTGTATCTTTCTGTCGATGGAAAGGCACTTGTGCAATGTAGCCTTTTTCCAGGTCTGCTTGAATGCCTTCATTGTATTTTTTGAACTGCTCAGGTTTCTTCTGTAGCCTGTTGACAAGATGATTCAGATGAGTCAAGGCTTGTGACCGGTTTTCTGGCAAACTGCTGTTGTCTTTCCAGAGAAGTCCCGTTTCATAACATCCATCTGCTTGTCTCACGCATGTTGTGTTAGGTATCTTGTTGGCAAGCAAAACCTCTGGATCATTTGACTTGCTTTTGGATTCCAATGGCTTTGTCTCTGCTTTTCACCAATGAGAAACTTCTTCGTTGAGGTCATTGTCTTGTTCGACGCAATTGCTGCAAAACAAAGCAGTATGATGCATTGAATGTTGCGTTTTGCTGTCATTCAGCACTGTATGAGGTCCAAAAATAGTCCAATCAAGTTTGAAAAGACTTACGCTTGGTGTTGACGATGGTCCTTGTTCCACTCTGATTAATGAGATCAAGTTAATGTTGTCTTGTCCAATCAATACTGTGACTTGGAGATTATCCACAGTTGGCATATTGACATGTCTAAGGTGGTCACATTTTCTGGCAATGTTCTGACTCTTGCTTTTCCCATAAGAAAACGAGTTGTGGTTTCTTGGTTCCTGGTTGTCTTGAGGTATGCTACTGCTGCTTTTGCTTCCAATGATGCGTCACAGATTACATGAAATTCCATTGTGTCCCCAAGTGCTGTACCACCTACCAACCTGTTTACCCCTACCGTACCTAACAGTTCCATTTCCTGTACCCATTCCTTGCTGGCCTTTCCATTATCTCGACTGATGGCTTTGTCCCATTCACGTCCATTTTTCACAGTTCTTGCAGTCAAATTTTTGCTCGGATGAGGAATGGAGATATGATTCCCAAAGGATTGTAGAAACTTGACACAAAACACAGAAACTTGCATTGTGTCCATGTTTTCCTGTCCATGTTTTTTCTGTATTCCGCTCTGAACAATAATTTGACGTCGTCCACGCTCCAATGAACTCCAAGTACTCTTTGATGAAAACTTTGACTGAGGAGCTCTTCGACTGGTTTGCAAAGATCGTCTTGCATCTGCTGACAAAACTCACGGCTGTTGCCACACCGTTTTGTCAGGTTAAATTTACATTTTTTTAGAGTATCCTTGACATCCTTGGCTGTAGTAATGTCGTGATGGTGTCGCTGAAAGATGCAATCATTTCATCTATGTAGAATGTCCGCTGAATGATCTCAAGAGATTTTGGGTGATCTTTGATGTCGTCTTTGGCTGTCTATTGCAAAACAAAATTTGCGCAAGCTGGTGAGTCCCTGGCTCCAGAGGTGTGTCGTTGGTATTTGTACACCCTTCATTCTGGGCTGGGATTGTTTCCACATGAATCGTAGATAACGTCGATCCTGTTGTTGTACTCCGATTTGCATAAACATCGCTTCAATGTCTCCCTGGATGGCGATGGCTCCCTGTCGGAATTGTAGCAAAATTCCATGCATTTTACCGAGGAGGTCAGGTCAAGCTAACAAATTATCGTTGAGGCCTATCCCCTTTTGTGGTGCTTTGGAATTGCAAAATCTCCGTATCTTATCGGGTTTGTTTGGGCTGAAAAGACCATAGTGTGGTATGTACCAACCTGTATCTTTCTGTCGATAGAAAGGCACTTCTGCAAAGTAGCTTTTTCCAGGTCTGCTTGAATGCCTTCATTGTATTTTTTGAACTGCTCAGGTTTCTTCTGTAGCCTGTTGACAAGCCGATTCAGATGAGTCAAGGCTTGTGACCGGTTTTCTGGCAAACTGCTGTTGTCTTTCCAGAGAAGTCCCGTTTCATAACATCCATCTGCTTGTCTCACGCATGTTGTGTTAGGTATCTTGTTGGCAAGCAAAACCTCTGGATCATTTGACTTGCTTTTGGATTCCAATGGCTTTGTCTCTGCTTTTCACCAATGAGAAACTTCTTCGTTGAGGTCATTGTCTTGTTCGACGCAATTGCTGCAAAACAAAGCAGTATGATGCATTGAATGTTGCGTTTTGCTGTCATTCAGCACTGTATGAGGTCCAAAAATAGTCCAATCAAGTTTGAAAAGACTTACGCTTGTTGTTGACGATGGTCCTTGTTCCACTCTGATTAATGAGATCAAGTTAATGTTGTCTTGTCCAATCAATACTGTGACTTGGAGATTATCCACAGTTGGCATATTGACATGTCTAAGGTGGTCACATTTTCTGGCAATGTTCTGACTCTTGCTTTTCCCATAAGAAAACGAGTTGTGGTTTCTTGGTTCCTGGTTGTCTTGAGGTATGCTACTGCTGCTTTTGCTTCCAATGATGCGTCAAAGATTACATGAAATTCCATTGTGTCCCCAAGTGCTGTACCACCTACCAACCTGTTTACCCCTACCGTACCTAACAGTTCCATTTCCTGTACCCATTCCTTGCTGGCCTTTCCATTATCTCGACTGATGGCTTTGTCCCATTCACGTCCATTTTTCACAGTTCTTGCAGTCAAATTTTTGCTCGGATGAGGAATGGAGATATGATTCCCAAAGGATTGTAGAAACTTGACACAAAACACAGAAACTTGCATTGTGTCCATGTTTTCCTGTCCATGTTTTTTCTGTATTCCGCTCTGAACAATAATTTGACGTCGTCCACGCTCCAATGAACTCCAAGTACTCTTTGATGAAAACTTTGACTGAGGAGCTCTTCGACTGGTTTGCAAAGATCGTCTTGCATCTGCTGACAAAACTCACGGCTGTTGCCACACCATTTTGTCAGGTTAAATTTACATTTTTTTAGAGTATCCTTGACATCCTTGGCTGTAGTAATGTCGTGATGGTGTCGCTGAAAGATGCAACCATTTCATCTATGTAGAATGTCCGCTGAATGATCTCAAGAGATTTTGGGTGATCTTTGATGTCGCCTTTGGCTGTCTATTGCAAAACAAAATTTGCGCAAGCTGGTGAGTCCCTGGCTCCAGAGGTGTGTCGTTGGTATTTGTACACCCTTCATTCTGGGCTGGGATTGTTTCCACATGAATCGTAGATAACGTCGATCCTGTTGTTGTACTCCGATTTGCATAAACATCGCTTCAATGTCTCCCTGGATGGCGATGGCTCCCTGTCGGAATTGTAGCAAAATTCCATGCATTTTACCGAGGAGGTCAGGTCAAGCTAACAAATTGTCGTTGAGGCCTATCCCCTTTTGTGGTGCTTTGGAATTGCAAAATCTCCGTATCTTATCGGGTTTGTTTGGGCTGAAAAGACCATAGTGTGGTATGTACCAACCTGTATCTTTCTGTCGATAGAAAGGCACTTCTGCAAAGTAGCTTTTTCCAGGTCTGCTTGAATGCCTTCATTGTATTTTTTGAACTGCTCAGGTTTCTTCTGTAGCCTGTTGACAAGCCGATTCAGATGACTCAAGGCCTGTGACCGGTTTTCTGGCAAACTGCTGTTGTCTTTCCAGAGAAGTCCCGTTTCATAACATCCATCTGCTTGTCTCACGCATGTTGTGTTAGGTATCTTGTTGGCAAGCAAAACCTCTGGATCATTTGACTTGCTTTTGGATTCCAATGGCTTTGTCTCTGCTTTTCACCAATGAGAAACTTCTTCGTTGAGGTCATTGTCTTGTTCGACGCAATTGCTGCAAAACAAAGCAGTATGATGCATTGAATGTTGCGTTTTGCAGTCATTCAGCACTGTATGAGGTCCAAAAATAGTCCAATCAAGTTTGAAAAGACTTACGCTTGGTGTGGACGATGGTCCTTGTTCTACTCTGATTAATGAGATAAAGTTAATGTTGTCTTGTCCAATCAATACTGTGACTTGGAGATTATCCACAGTTGGCATATTGACATCTCTAAGGTGGTCATATTTTCTGGCAATGTTCTGACTCTTGCTTTTCCCATAAGAAAACGAGTTGTGGTTTCTTGGTTCCTGGTTGTCTTGAGGTATGCTACTGCTGCTTTTGCTTCCAATGATGCGTCACAGATTACATGAAATTCCATTGTGTCCCCAAGTGCTGTACCACCTACCAACCTGTTTACCCCTACCGTACCTAACAGTTCCATTTCCTGTACCCATTCCTTGCTGGCCTTTCCATTATCTCGACTGATGGCTTTGTCCCATTCACGTCCATTTTTCACAGTTCTTGCAGTCAAATTTTTGCTCGGATGAGGAATGGAGATATGATTCCCAAAGGATTGTAGAAACTTGACACAAAACACAGAAACTTGCATTGTGTCCATGTTTTCCTGTCCAGGTTTTTTCTGTATTTGGCTCTGAACAATAATTTGACGTCGTCCACGCTCCAAAGAACTCCAAGTACTCTTTGATGAAAACTTTGACTGAAGAGCTCTTCGACTGGTTTGCAAAGATCGTCTTGCATCTGCTGACAAAACTCACGGCTGTTGCCACACCATTTTGTCAGGTTAAATTGACCTTTTTTCAGAGTATCCTTGACATCCTTGGCTGTAGTAATGTCGTGATGGTGTCGCTGAAAGATGCAACCATTTCATCCATGTAGAATGTCCGCTGAATGATCTCAAGAGATTTTGGGTGATCTTTGATGTCTTTGGCTGTCTGTTGCAAAACAAAATTTGCGCAAGCTGGTGAGTCCCTGGCTCCAGAGGTGTGTCGTTGGTATTTGTACACCCTTAATTCTGGGCTGGGATTGTTTCCACATGAATCGTAGATAACGTCGATCCTGTTGTTGTACTCCGATTAGCATAAACATCGCTTTAATGTCTCCCTGGATGGCGATGGCTCCCTGTCGGAATTGTAGCAAAATTCCATGCATTTTACTGAGGAGGTCAGGTCCAGCTAACAAATTGTCGTTGAGGCTTATCCCCTTTTGTGGTGCTTTGGCATTGCAAAATCTCCGTATCTTATCGGGTTTGTTTGGGCTGACAAGACCATAGTGTGGTATGTACCAACCTGTATCTTTCTGTCGATAGAAAGGCACTTCTGCAAAGTAGCTTTTTCCAGGTCTGCTTGAATGCCTTCATTGTATTTTTTGAACTGCTCAGGTTTCTTCTGTAGTCTGTTGACAAGCTGATTCAGATGAGTCAAGGCTTGTGACCGGTTTTCTGGCAAACTGCTGTTGTCTTTCCAGAGAAGTCCCGTTTCATAACATTCATCTGCTTGTCTCACACATGTTGTTTTAAGTATCTTGTTGGCAAGCAAAACCTCTGGATCATTTTACTTGCTTTTGGATTCCAATGGCATGGTCTCTGCTTTCCACCAATGAGAAACTTCTTCGTTGATTTCAGTCTTGTTCAAGGCAATTGCTGCAAAACAAAGCAGTATGATGCATTGAATGGTGTTTTGCTGTCATTCAGTACTGTATGAGAACCAAAAAAAGTCCAATCAAGTTTGAAAAGACTTGCGCTTGGTGTTGACGATGGTCCTTGTTCCACTGATTGGTGAGATCAAGTTAATGTTGTCTTGTCCAATCAATACCGTGACTTGGAGATTATCCACAGTTGGCATATTGACATGTCTAAGGTGGTCACACTTTCTGGCAATGTCTAGCGGGTGCTCCCTCAGCTTTGGCAAATTGATGTTTTCCACAACGTATATGTTTGAGGTTGTACCGTTCACCGTCTTCCAAATTTGAAATTTCTTGACGTTGTGTAAATTTTGTGTCTGTTCCGTTGGCTCCCTCCAAGACAAGTTGTTGACATGTTTCTTTCCGAAGACGTAGTTCATCAGCTGTCTTCGAGAGAAGTATTGTCAGTGACAATACTTCATGGGTTAATGAAAGCGTATATTCGAACTTTGTTCTCTTTGTTGTGTAAAATAACTGGCATGACATAGAGAAGACTTGTTGTTTTAGTCGCTGCTGTCATATCCTTTGTGGTTATTTTTGTTGTTGACTGCAAATGAGTTACCACTTCCTGCCGAGTTGTTCAATTGAGAGTTTGATTGAACAATTGAGGTCAGTGTTCGTCCGTATCTACTGTTGGCAACGTATAGCATAGTGTTGTGTCGTTGTCCGCATCCTTGCAAAATGCAATTAGAGTTTGGAGGACAGTTGTTGGCTCGATGATTCGATCCCAAACAGTTTCTGCAAAGGATTAACTGATAAACCGTCTGAAGTCTTTCATCTGCTGTCTTTCCTTTAAACGTTGGGCAATGGAATAACTGGTGACTACCATCGTTGAAGACACAAGGCAGAGGCTGGTTGTTGCTGCTGCTTCCTCTTGTTGCTTGAAAAACTTGTCTTGTGCCCCGCTGGTTGTACTTGTTCTTGTTGTTGTGGCTAAAGTTCATTATCTTCTGTTTTGGTTGTTGTTGCTGTTGTTCCCTGTTTGGAATAGTTGGTTCTTGATGAAATTGTCGATTTCCATTTAAGTTGAAGTTTCGTTGATTTGTGTCATTGGCTGTTTTAAGGCTAGTCCCGCTTCGTCCTTGATACGTTGAGCGTTCATGTGCTTCGGCTTTTTCTTTAATCCATTGATTGAAGCCTGTAAGTGTCGGCTGTTGAATTCGTCCTCTTAAAACAAACTGGTTCAGTTTGAATTCTTCGCTGCACGGCAGTTTGTCGTTGCAAGCTTCAAAATTGTGGTGCTGTTGAGATCGGCTTCGAAGTTCAGTTCTTGCAGTGTCCTGTTCATGGTGTTTATGAAAGTGGACATATTTATAATTGTCCAAGGAAGAGATGTCGTTGGTGCCCTGTAGTTGATGAGTTTCTCCAACAAGTTGCTGATGATGACGCTTGGGTTCCCAAAACGATGTTTCAACTCGTTTATTTCATATTTGTACAAGTGTCCGTTGCGGGCAAATCCTTCAATTGCTGTTTTGGCTTTTCCAATTACAAGTCCTTGCAGAAAGGCGATCTTCTGTTCATCACTGAGATTAGTGTCTCGGATCATGAAGCTGAAACGGCTGTATCAATCTGCCCATTTGCTCGGGTCACCGTTGAACTTCTGAAGATTCATCTTTGGAAGGGCCTCAACATATGGCGTGTAGAATGGAACTGGTTGTGGAAACGTTGTTGACAATTGCTGTGACTGTACTGTTGGCTGATTGAGTGTTTGTGTGTCCTCCATTCCAGTTACTCTGTTCTGCTGGTCGTTTAGGCTGCTTGAGTAATCTAATCTATCAAACCAAAAGCTGGTGAGACTGTCACATTGAGCTGCTGAATTGTTGGTTTCTGGTTGTTCGTTGTGTAAGGTGCCGTTAATTGATGTTTGTTGTCCAGTTGATCTCGTGTTGATGTTGTTGTTGGTTGTTGAGTTATCTATTGTCAAATTGGCTGCTACTGTTGTCTCGTTGTTGTCTTGTGTGTTGAAATTTGTTGTGGAGTGTTCTTGCAAAAAGTGATTCTGAATTCTAATTTTCATGTCGTAGATGTTGTTCCACGTGTCACTGATTTATCCGATGTAATCCTCATGTTGATCTTTGTCAAGCTGTGAAATCAACTCTTAACTTGTTTCCTCGAGCTCCGAAAATGTTTCCGCTGCCTTTTCATGAACATTCTTTGCTGCATTTATGTTCCCATTGTCAATTAATTCGCTCGTTGTTTGCAGGTTCTTCGCAATTTTCCCCCATCACTCGGACTTTTGCTTTCAAAACGGGTGGTGGCATGGTTCTGTTCGGCATTGATGTCAGGCGGTTTGTATTCTGCTTTGTGTATTGTGTTGTTGAAATGTTGACTGCGCTGAGGGGTCTTCATTGTCCGGTGGGAGAGTCTTGGTCTTTGGTGTTAATTCCTGGTCTTTGCCCTTGCCTTGAGGTTGCGCGTTCGAGCTTTTTTCGGGGGGGGGGGGGGGGAGGGTGCGGTGTTCCGCCTTCAGTTAATATTGAATGTGTAGTGTTGGTGGTGCTGCGACCGGACGTCAGAGAAGCAAACTAATCAGCTTGCTTTAATGACGCCAGTGTTTCTGGTGTTTCAAAAAAGACGCTTGAGTTAGTTACTTTGGCACGATATGCCTCGGCTTCCGTTTGCTTACTGTTGTTCCTTGTCAACAGGTAAAACTTTCGTGAGATTTGCTTCACAAATCTACTTTTTGCTACCGTGAAAAAGTCATCCATTTCCTAACCATTGAATTATATCTCTATAATCAACATTACGACTTGGTTTTCTTACCGTTACAGTTTTTAGCACGTGCCTCTCCTCGTACATCAACTTTTGATTTGGATAACCAGTTCGATTTTCATCTATCCACCACAGGTCGCACGGGCCGTTGAGACATGACCTAATCAGCTTCAGTAATTGTAGCTCATTGTTTGGAATTACATAGTGACTTAGATGAAGCAATTTTGTTTTAATTATTGAAAATGTCAAAATATATATGAATTCCGATCTTAATCTTAACCTGATAATAGTCAATAAATTTTAGCTTTAAAACTATGTAACGCTAACATATTCATTCGGCGCTAGGGTGAACGAGGCTTTCAATTAGAAATTTTGCCTGCTGAAAGGTTTGCCTGCTGAAAGGTATGTCGGTTGACACAGTCCAAAAGAAACACCGTAATTGAGAAATGAACAGCGGGCGATGAGTCAGATCACCAAAGGCATTTCAACCTCCATTTGCATATCGATGCAAATCTGAATGCACACCAATCATAGTACTGACCGTTCTTCAAAAATATGTCTTCAATGATTTACTGAAGCCACTAGCCTCCTGGACAGACAAACTTTACGTCACAGAGAGCTTTCATCAGTAAAAATCCGAAAAAAACTATCTAGAAATCAATACTTGTTAAAAAATTTCAGTTACAGCTCGAGCTGAAAAGCAGGAAATCGGTTTTTGCTAGCGTGGAAAAAAATCCGGTGGTGAAGACAGTTATATTCCCGCTCATTTATAATTGATTTTCAGCAAACAATATAGCATATCAGGCCTCTGGTAATAGTATTTCAACGAATAAACATAACCAACTAAACGTCGGAAGAATTGCTCTCGAAAGACTAGTGGGAGCTCTAATGAATTGCAGCCTGCTTCAGTCGGGAGGGGGGAGCCTAAATTGGACTAAGAAGTTCAGTAATGGGCGCTTCAAATAACCACATTAGAGGTTAACATATACCTCTATTAAGATTTAAAGTGAAAAATGGCACCAGTTTCGGCGCACTTTTCATTTGACTTTTAGTATTAAATTGCCGCCAATTGAATTTAGCTGCTTGAAATTGTGATTGAGAGAGAATTTTAAATCACGCGAAACGCAAAAAGTCAAGGGCGTAAAAGTCACTCGAAAAGTCAAAATTGTCAAGCGAAAATTTTGCATAAAAAAAGACACACGTTTACAATAATTGCTATGAACTTGCAATTACAAAGTACTTTTAGTTATCTCTATCAAAATTTTCAGAATCAAAAATCTCTTGCAAAAAACACCACTAATATCTCAGACATCAATTTACTAGTTTTATCTAATCACTGCACAGAATTTCTCCATGACCCGAACAAACTCCACAGCTAAGGACATTTCTTTTCTATAATGTTTTTTCCTGTTTCCTCGAATTCTTGCTTGGAAATCCACAACTGATGAAAACTTCCCAAGCTGCCCAGAATTGACCCACCAACCCACGTACTGAATCGCCGCTCTGCAGTTCCACTATTTGATACCACTTTTAGCTTGACATTAGACGCAACTCGACTTCCTAGGTCTTTGTTCAATCTTTCAGTAAAACCAAGGATCAACGAATTACCGCCGGTTACGATAACATTGCCAAATAAGGAAGCTCTAATATCGATATCACAAAGTTGGACAGCTTTTTGGACTGCTTCGCACATTGTTAAAGTACTGCTAGTAACATTCACATTTGTAGAGCTAAGGGGTTTGATACACTCTGAAGACATTATCATGTTGGAGTCAAAAAGACCTTCTGATATTCGGAACCGTTCCTCGCCAAACGATGCGTTATATCCATTGGGAAAATCATACGAAACTCTTGGCATTTGAGAAATTGCATCTTTGTCGTAAATCGAATCTGTGTTAACTTGCAATACACTTGCGGTAAAGTCTTGCAGTAAATCTTTTACCATGAAATCATGGTAACTGGCAGTGACTTTATCAGTATTTGGTTTTCGTTTCCAGATAGGATTGGATCCTTCGGAAACGGGTTCCTTCGAAGAAACGGAGTAAAGAGGAACTACGTCTATACCAATAGATTTGAAATAATCTCGGCATTGACGCGAGATAAAGTCGCCAGCAAGCGGACTTCTGATAATGGCATTTTTGAGGACATAGCCTTCGTGAACAGGAACCGCAGACGTCAGTTCAGCGCCACTATCAAGCACAATTCCACTAGTTCTGCCATGAGCGAAAGCAGCAAGAACAGGGCTCTTTACAAGAAAGAAGGCCGGTATTGAATATTTTTCAAACATGATTTCAGTTAGCTTTTCTCTGTTCGATCTCGTATTCCAAGCGGCTTCGGACATCACAACCGGGTGGTAAGAACTTTGGGATTGCACTGAGTACGTGTACAAATGGTCCAAAGCTTGCTCAAACAACTCCCAGTTATCAATCATTCCATCTTTGATCAGATTTGTAACGGCCATATCGGGAATTGGGAGTTTGACTTTATTAGTCCCTATGTAATATTTGTTTTTGACAAATTTTGAATTGTTTTCTATTTCCATTTCATCGCCAGCTTCTGGTAGAATTCCAATGGTAGTAGGTAGATCAGCTTTTGGAGTATCTTCGCCAGCAAAACCTGCTCGAATACTGTTTGAGCCAAAATCAAACACCACAGCACCAATTTCATCCCCACCGTAAATGCCTCCACTCATTGTGTATCTGAAATTGTATTTCAAGACTGCTAAAAATTTGACATAGTTCACACTTCTTCCTGGTAATACAGAAGATCAACTCAACAGACTGAAGTTGTTGAGTACGTGTTGCTGCACGTAGAGCAATCACAGAATGGTTGCTACTTGCACAAGTTTCTTTGAAGGATTTCAGGTGTCTTTGTAGCTTCTGTGGGAAAATTTGAATAAGAAAAATACAGACTTGCAGATATTGCAATTCAAAGGGTTTTATTCCCAAAAGACACGTGCAGGCTACCCATTCATTGTAGTGAAGTTCGAAGAAGTTCCAGTAAAACAAGGGTCAGTCGGTCCTTCAAAGTTTTCTGAACTGTGTGGATATCTAACAGCGAGTCTAACTGGTTGGCCAATTTGGGAGCCCGATAAAAAAAGTCTGTTTTCATCATGCTGTTAGTTGGATAGGGCAACACAAAATATTTTTCTGCTTGTCATGTGCTGCCAGTAGCAAAGGACACAAAGCACTTCCAGTCGATGTCAACTTGTCCCGAGAGCATGGAGGAAAGCAACAAACAGCACAAATAGTGCGGTTCGAAGTACAACAGAACCTGTTGATGTTGTTGTTTTGGATTCCCAGTTGGCCTGGAGGGGCCTGTGTTCCCGCTGTCTGTTCAGTAATTTATCCAGTTGTTTCAGTAACTCCCACAGTCGCAGCATAGCTGCCACGTGCAGACGTTGTTTTCGGAAAACCGATTTTCCACGTGCCACATGAGATTGATGATTCTGTTCTTTAGTCCAACTTCGCAATTAAAGTTGACTTTATCATGTATTTTGTTCACTACTCTAGCAGTTCTGTAGACAAATTCAGTCCTTCTTCGCTGAGTTTGTGTTTTATTTAACTTCAGCGTTACTTGCCCTCTGTTGTTCCATTACTGAAAGAGTAGGATGATTTTGTGATCCTCAATGTCCTTGTAAAGTTTCGAAAGGAGCAGAATATCTATCAATTGAATGAAGAGGGGTGGATATAGGCCATTCAGTAGTCTCAACTGAGCTTTGTAGTCACCACGGTGGGGTCCGCACACCCAATTCAGCACCCGCCCTTGAAAATTTTTGAGATTCCGTTCATCTGATCTGGATTGGTACACCAAAAACAGGTAGTAAAACTGATTTGTATAGTCCTAGTTTCACTGAGAACTTGACATTGAAGGCAACGTTTCTCCTCAAGCAGTAGCATACCTTTTTGGCTTTCTGGATTCGATGCTCGATGTGCGTACTCCAGTTGAGCGTGTCTGCAATGTAGACTCCCAGTTCTTTCACTTCCCCAGGTTCTCCTAGCGGTTGTGGGTTTAATGATAGACTTGATCGTGTCCCTCGAAAATTGAGTTAACGGCACTTCTTCACTGCTAGTTTTATTTAATTTGAATTGACCCATTTCCCAATTCTCTTTATATGTTTGGACTTCATCGTTTGATTTACCGATGGCTAGGATTTTTAGGTTGTCCGCAAAAATGAGAGTTGGCTGAAAGTTAAAACATCGGGAAGATCGTTTATAAAGTTGCAAAAGAGTAAAGGCCCCAGTAGGGAGCCTTGTGCTACTCTGCTGGTCAATTGTAATTCTTTCGATGTGTGATCGGCAATTCGTACGTATTTTTTTCGCTGACTTAAATATTGTATAGATTTTCTAGGAAACATCAAATTACGCCGATGTCAGATGGTTTGGAGATGAGCAATTCGTCGGGCATGGTGTCAAATGCATCGGAAAAGTCTTTGTAAAATGCAACAGTTAGATCATTGTCCGTGGCGACATACATTTCCTTCAAGAATTGCAGGAGATTGCTCATCACTGATCTTTTCCTTACAAAACCGCGTTGGTTCTTCGACAAAAAGTTTTTGAACTGGTTGTATAGCGGTACGTACATGCATTTTTTTCAAAAATTTTGCTTACAATGCAAATTAGATATATGGGTCGGTCGTTTTCGACGAGTTTCGGATTGTCTTTTTTGTACATTGGTATTACGGCCGCTGTTTTTCTAAACATGGGTAGTTTCCGGATGCGTTTGAGATTTTTGAACATGGTGCTTAACGTTCTACCCATTTGTTGTTTGTTGCTTTGAAGAAGATTGGCGGTAAATTGTTGGAGCCCCGGGACTTCTTGATGTCAATCTTGTCCAAAAACTCATCAGCTGTTCCATTGGAGACTTTGAAGTTTCTGTTTTTTGGAATCTGTTGACAGTGAAGGGTGCTTTTGGTGCAAACACAGAGTGTAGATATGAACTGAACAGTTCCGTTTTGCTTTAGGTTATGCTTGCTGACTCTTTTTTATATTTTACAGTTTTTGGTATTCGAGGTTCTTTGTTTATGAATTTCAAATGTCGAAAGATTTCATTGGATTTTTTAGTGCCAAACACTTTTTCTTGATAAGCAATGCGATCGGCTTCGCAATTTTTGAGCACTTCCGCTTCAAGGGCACGCAGTTTGTTCTTCCTGTAGGTCGTGGGGCGAGTAGCTACCTTTATTTGTTGGGTATTCAGGCTTTTCATTTGATTTGAAGTGGCAGCGGCTATCCAGGGGGAATGTTTTGTTGAAACCATGTTCTACTCGGAACACGGTTGTTGAAGAGTGTCAGGGCGTAGTCCTGGATTTCGTTGTAGATGTTATTTGCATTTGAGAAGCATGGAGGTTGGAAAGGGTTTGATGACATGTGGCACAGCATAGAGTCAAAGTCAGCTTCGGCCAAAATGTAGTAACGTTCTTCATTTCATTGGTCTTATTGGTAATCAGTTTTTACCGACAAAATAACAGGAAGATGACCACTACAGTCATATAGGGTTTGGAAATTATTGTCAATGTGAGAGATTACCTCGCAGTTTTGGTAGAGCAGTACATCAAAAAATTTTTTACTTCAAGATGGGAAGTCAATAGTTTTTTGAGGAGACGCTCTTCGAGGATGTGGAGGACGTCCTGTTCCTCTTTGTTGGTGCTCAAATTTGCTTCCCACATATCACTGCTTTCCAATTTTTGGGAATGGCCTCTAGTATACGATGGTAACAGTCAACGCCTACCTGTCCTGGCCGTTCTGCGGGTGATTGTAAAAAGAACAGTTATATATATATATATATATATATATATATTTATATTTTCGCTGATCAACCTTATTTTTCATATTGTACAACTCTCAACATCCACTTTAACGTTCACAGAGCATAAAGAGTCCTCCGTGCAGGTTAATGTACGGTGTTCTCTGTATGACTGGTAGATAGTATAGTCGTTTAGTAGTAGTTCCGAGTCTGTGACGCCTGAGTTTAGCCAAGTCTCGCATATGCATATAACTTTGCACGAACCAAAGTTAATAGCGTTTGTCATGTTGAAAGGTCTTCGGCAATCAACGAGACTGTGGGCGTTAAACTGCAGGATCTGACGAGTGAGATAGTCAAGTTATGGTTTGACTGTTAGGGGTGTTATTTATTGGCACCTCTATTCCGTAGTTGTATAATGTGAATTTCCTTGTCTTCATTTTATCCCTTTCAATGCCTTGTTCAATGAGTTCCTTACGCTTTTTAAGACAGATATTTTCTTTGCGGGAATCCTCAATTGAGAGGGCTCGCGAGACGAACACGTTCATGTCTTTCAGTTCTGGTCGTTGTTCCAAACTTTTGGCCATGACCATATTGACGGCAGTGGCACTAGGCAAAGTGAAAAGAATAGCACTGGGTTCGGGTAGTTACTTCTGGAATTTTCCTAGCCGCCTAAGGTTGACAATTTCAGCTTCCACTCCTAAATTTTTCAAAATATGGGTTACAAGTTCATGTGTTGGGACATAATTCTGGTCACGAGTTTTGTCTGGATCTTCTGGGATCCATTGTACTCTAAAACTCATTTAAATTTTGTGGGAAAAATTTAAGTTGCGCTTTTTTGGGGGTTGTGACATAGTCATTTTTTTGTTGTCCTCTACTATATTGACTACGCTGGCATAACTTTCTTCCTACATTTCGTGTGTTTTCTTCATCGCTTGTTGATATTCTCTTCCAATAAATCAGTTACTATTGCTTCGATGCTTTCCATTTTTGCTATCACATTGAGTTGGTCGATCTTATAATTTACTTGAATCAGAGTTCGGTTTCGGATGAAGGTATCTCTTTCGTTGTTGTTGACGAACGAAGTACGAAGCAGCATTGCATTTTTTCTCAACTTCTTGATTCCGTTAAGAACTACTGGCAATAATCAGGCTGGTTCAAGATGTTGGTGACAATTACATGCCACAACATTGAAGGTCTGATTGCGGTTTGGAGTGTTTTTCTTGCAGGTTCTACAAGAAAGAGTGATTTTGACTAAAGTTAGTTGCTTGGAAAGTTACTGAAGGGGGTGTAAAAGGGGGTTTCAGTCATCTTTGGCCCAGTAATTAAACGGTGCTTTTGATGAACAGAAATGACAGAGAAGGACAGATTTATCAGACAACTTATCAGGTAGGCCAATTGGCTTCCTAGATATTTCCTATCCAATTATTTGGTTTCCTCCCCTTGGCCCAGTAACTAAACGACGTCGTAGGAAACAAAATTTACCACAAACTGTACTTAGTGCTTTGTAGTTACGTCTACAGCAGCCTTTTCCTTTTACTATGCGAAAGTCCCTTGCTTTTGTTTATGATTTTCTTGATATTGTAGTCGTAGCTTCTTAAAAATGTCAGAAGTTTGACTTCGAAGAACGGTCTGAAGTGTAGTTTATGGTAGACTTTAGTGTTGTCGAAATTTTTCTGTTTCCGTTTTGACAGAAGATCTTTTTAGCTGAAGTACTGGGATTCGGAGTTTGAGTAGTTCTTTGAAATGGTTGTGAGCTGTGGACGTTGGCGTCTTTCTTTGAACTTATACGACTGCCACTAGGTTCGGGATTCGTTCCAGTTCCTTTAGAAGATGAGCCGACCTAAGTGGGGTTCTGGGATACATAGGCGGGACGTCACGCTGTTGTTGATGGCGTCATGCCACAGGATCACTGGTGACCCGTGGGGGTTGTTGATATTAATGACACTCTTACCGGGCTGGGCTTCTGGATGAAAACTCAGACCTGGGACTGACTCAATGCGCAATGGGAGGGTCCTTCTGAAATCTGGTGACATCTTGAGGATCACACTTCTTCCAAATCCTTCTCGAGTGGCAGGGTATTTGTCAAGAGCTCTACTCAGTGAACTGGCAGCTATCACGAAATGCTTATGGGGACCACAACTGATGTCCCAGAAAATCAATATCTGTCTGAAACTATTTAAAACCCGTAACAGCTTCAAACCGGTAACAGGTTCAATCTGGGAAGTCGTTTTTCAACAGTTTTAATTCGAGGCACCAGGGATCCACGAAGTTGACCTTATTTGATCCGATTCCATCAACTTTGTGTCAGCACTGCTGTGACAAACAACTTCGGTTGCATTAGAAAGAAATGGCGTCACATAGACCCAATAGGCATAAAGCTTTATAGTATTAGGTGGCAGATTAATTTTGACTACAAACAAAACTGCTGTTTTTGTTGCTAGTTCGCTAAGATTGACAAACACTCCTTACCCAGTCACAGCTCTATTTTGTTGAAAGAGTTCTTGCCAAAAAGATTGATAACTGTTACAATGAGTTACAATAAAGTTACAATAAATGAGAATGAGTTACAATAAAGTATACAATAAAGTAGAATGAGTTCGAGAATGAGTTACAATAAAGAGAATGAGTTACAATAAAGTATACAGTTTTCTGGACAAATTGAAGTCGAATCTTCTCAGTAATGAGGATACTCTACAATTTAATGCGTTCTTCTTGAGAAAAATTGTCAATTAAAACTTAAATTGATTTGAAAAAAAAAAACAAATGTTTACAAACACTGCTTTCATTGTCAGGTTTAAAAACCAAATGAAATCATTTACAAAGTATATGAATTTGTCTTTTGACTCGGATTCTAAGAGATGAGTTAAAATAACAACAAATTTTTGATAATTTTTTCAGATTAAATCTCATTTCCAACATTTTATTAACACTTATTACATTAAAACTAATTCAATCTTTATTCCGGAGTTTTTGGACATCACGGGTGCATTGTTGTCCACTCCTGAAATGTAGTTTGTACTTTCATTCTTACTATTATTATTTTTTCTACTGGTTGGGGTTGACAAATTTTCGAAATAAGAAGTATCACAATAATTTTTAAAAATCAAAATTCAAATTTTTCGTATTTGAACTCATACAAAATTTATTTGGATAATATTTGCAAGCCCCCGGAATTGACACTGAATAGTAAATTATAAGAGTGATTTGTAACATACAATTCACTTTTGAGACACCCAACAGTAACGAGGACCTGGAATTCCTAAATCTAAACTAAACGTAAACGAGAATAGTAAAATTAGCTCTCATTGATACCAAAAAATGACTGATACCGGCTAAATCCTGAGTTTCCTAAGCTGTGCACAGTTAAAACAAAACAGAAAAAGATAATAAAGAGAATGTGGATAGGGTTTTTAATGCAACCATGGACTTTGTTAGGGGTCTTAAGAAAAATCAAGAGATCTTGACTGAAAATCAGTATCCAACTGAGTGGTGGTCCAGTGTTGTTAATGAGACGTTGGATAAAATACTTACGAAGGGAAAGATTACAGAAAAACCCACAAATATGAACAACATCCTCAAAACAGTTGAGTTGTAACAAAAAACAGATTGAACCGAGACATTTTGTTCAAAACAAGGAAACATCATTCGAAATTTTTGCAAGTAGAATGAAAAAAAGGTGTGATATTCAAACATCCTTGATTGTTGTGGTACAGCGCATTATTTTGAATGGGAAATTTTAGGTGCATGTCGCGGGATTAAAAAACTAATGACAATAGAAACCATTGATACCAAGAAGCTAAAACTGCAGTTAAAGACGTTGCGACGAGTACCGCGGACAGGAATTGACATTGTAGTATTAGTTCAAATACAAAAAGTTTAAGCTTTGAAATCCTCAAAATTGTTCTTGTAAATGTTAAATTTAAATTTTGTCAACCCCAACAAGTAAAAAATAACGACAGATACAAATGAAATTAAAGACTTTTGAAGATTAGAAAACAATACACCCGGGATTTTCAAGAACTCCGGAATAAAGATTGAATTAATTTTATTATAATAACTGTAAATAAAATGATAAAAATGTGATTTAAACTAATCAATTCTGTGGGTGATCATTGAAAAAAGTTCTGTCGGTGTGCTCTTGATCAGTAGCTCCCTAGTCGAGACCTAGAAATATTAAAAGTCCGTCCTCGACAGATTTAAGGTATGTAAAGATTGTCCTCGACAGGTTTTGGGTATGAAACAAAAAATGTGTTGACCTAATGTCATGTCCTGGGTTTTGGCTGGAACTAAACCAACCGTCCTAGAATTTGGCTGGAACTAAAACATACGTCCTGGAATTTGTCTGGACAATAAAGGTGTTCTGGAATTTGGTTGGATAATAAAGAAGTACTGGAATTTGGCTGGACAATAAAACATGCCCTGGAATTACGCTCGCGACCGTTCTAATAACCTGTTTTCAATTTCCTTCAAAGTTGAGGACATGTTGCGCAATTGGTTAAGCATTGGGTATAATTGTAGAAGGTCACGAGATCGAACCCAGATGTTGTCGGAACTTTTTAGTTTGCCTCTTTTTTGCATATGAAAAGAATTCGGCTGCGGACTTATGGAAAGAATTAGCCTCCAATTTAACTAGGGTCCTCGACCGTGTAATTTAATTCATATTTAATTCAATATTATTCAATATTTTAATAGAAACATTAAGCTTTAATTTGTCAAAAAATGTACACATTATTGTGACTCATTCTCGGATCATTTATCGAATATTTTGTCAAGAGATTTTTCAACAAGATAGAGCCGCGACAAGACAAGGAGTGTTTTTTTCCAATCTGAGAAAACTTTGCGTGTCTTTTACACGCCTATCAGACATTTCGGATTTGCAGTATATATTTTTCTTAACGTAAGGTTGGTTCAAGTAATCCTTACGGAACATTCCGTTAAGAGAGAAGCTTACGAATTTCGGCAGATCAACAATGTCAGAGTTTTGAACCCACTGAGTACATCTATAAAGCAAACTGTTCAAATCCACTATTTTGAGCCTTTTATATACTTTAAAATTCGGCTCACGGACTAATGCATTTGTTGAAACATATATCAGTGAACAGTATGATTTTAATATGGCTTGTAGTAGGCTGAAACTACGATTTGTAGTGCTTGTAAAAACATTTTTACTTGCAGTCTTGCTTACACTTATAAGCACCACGACGTTACTTATTAACAATACGACTTATTAACAATACTACTTATTAACAATTCGACGACGGGACTTTCGACCGTGAAGTCTTTCTTGTCACCCCGCTATTTGACCTTTTGACAATTTGCTTATATTTCTTTTTGTAAGCATTTACCTTATGAGTTTTTGTTTCAAACTATTTAAATTGGCACTTTTTCACGTTCAGCTTCAGATTATTGATATTTAGCCTGCAGACTAAGCTTTTTCAGAAACAATAGCGCTGTCATCGAAGAGCTCTGAACTGTGAAGTAGATTGGTATCGTCCGCAAATATTAGTACATTGAAAACTCTGCACTGATATGGCACATAAAGTGATCTTTCACATAAAGTTCAAACAGCAGTTGCCCAAGAATGGATCCTCGCCGCACTTCATCGATATCCTGATTGGAACCCATTCGCTTGAATCAACTGTTTCCGGTTCTTCAGATGGCTTGCAAATCAATTGAGTACTCACCCACAGACTCCCAATCGCTGTAATTTTAGCAAGAGTTTCGAGCAAGAAATTGTATCGAATGCTATTCTAGAGTCCTGAAAATGGCAAAATTGCTTTTGTTTGAAAATCTCTCGTAGCTGTTCTCTCATTTCATTTAGGACTGACAAAGAGTTCGAGTTCTTTCGAAAGATAAACTGCGGTTTGTGCAACAGTACTACCAGAAATGAGAACAATCTATTGAACATTGGTCTCTCAAAACAATTTGATGGTGACTGGCAGAATGGATTTGTTTCTAAAATTATTATTATGGTTTTATGTTCCTTCTTTGAAAATATGAGAGACTTTATCAATTTTTAAACAATCAGTGAGAGATTTCGCCGCAATTTAGAGGTTAATTATGGATGCCTATGTATAAAGTAATACTGGAGCCATCATTTTAAGTAGTTCAGCAGGGATTACATGTAAGCCTGGTGCTTTAGTAGCACTCAAAGCAAACAACAAAAGTTAGAACTCTTCATTAGTGACGGCAGTAAGAGAAATAGATACGGGGTTGTCAGGAGCACTAGTAGATATATTAGTACTAGTAGAAAACTGTCTACCAGAACCAATATTTGAGAAATAAAAATTGGAAAACTCAGCAAACTCTTCGCTGTCGCTGAAATCGTCTTCACGAACAATCTATTGAATACCTATGCGGTGCTTTTTCCGACCTGACGGTTTTCTCATTTTTTTAAAAAAAACTTATCGTTATCCATTAGGCGAGAAAAGCTATCATCTACATGAAGTCTTTTTTTCCCTCGAAACAAGTGGACGAACAACCTTCCGTTGCTTTCTGATGCCGTCAATGAATTTGACATTTCGTCCGAACTTCCAGAAGAGGATATTTCATTTTATAACAGACCTTTTCATATTATCATGAAACCAAGAATATTTACCTGTTTTGACTCTGAGGACAGTACACTACTCAATGACAGCATTATGACAGTAAATGAAAGATTCGATATCAAATATTTGATACGATATCAAAATACGGCCATAATTTTGTCTTGTTGTTCAAAAAAGGAGTTTGCACATTTTGATACTTTATGTTTAATCTTTTACGTTTAAAGTCGTATAATGTTGTTTTTTGTTTATCACATAGTCATCCATAATTATTAAAGGAGAACATTGCAGGCTGGAGATGAGGAACAGTTGCAAAAAATATGTTGTATGTGATGTTTCGCCTACACTTTTTGGAGAATTAAAAAAACTGTGAAAAACAATGACTATTTGACTCTTTGAGGTCATTGGCTTTTTCTTGCTTCACAAAAAATTGAGTTTAAAATCTCCTGGCATATAAAACTTTTCATTGATACTGCGAAACTATTCTAGGAAACAATCAGGACAAGAAGTGAAGTCAATTTTGGAATTCGATTGCGAAATGTAATGATAATCTCCACAAAATATGCTACCAGATACTGCTGTACACTTGATTGGAAATATTTTTTGTTTATTTTAACATCGATCATCTCATTTGTCAGTGGTATCTGTACATATATAAAGAGGCATTGCTGTTTGTACTCATTAAAATTAAGCAAGAACACGCATTTGTCTCTATCAAAAAGATTGGCATCCATTGAATAGGTCAACCAAGTTTCAATGAGTCAAAAAACAGAGCAAACAATGGGATTAGATAAGATGATCTTCCTCAACTTAAGTCAGAGATTTTGTTTAATGACCGAACATTCAAATGCAACTTATGAAATTCAGAAAAATAAGTGAAAAGAGAAGCTATAGTTTTACATAGATTGGAAGATGAGTGGAGGTACTTCAAGGAAAATGATAATACGATCGAAGCATATTTTCCATCAGACTAGAAAAAGCGTTTTGCAATTCTCTCACAAAGAATGGGTTTAACAATGGGGCTTGAAGCCATCTCTCGCCAGATTTAGTCGACGATAGTAATTGAACGCGTGTAATGTAGCAAGTTCGTTGGACTTTGTCAGTTTTGCTGCACAGCAAAAGTCACAGACAAAAAATTGAAAGAACAGGTCTGCAAGAAATTGTTCAGGGACTTAAATCTTCGACCACACATGACTCTGCCCTCCCCCGGTGTCCAAGTCGCTGCACTCAAACATATGGTAAGATCCTTTGCTATCATCCAAAACAAGATGTATGTTGACCGGCTTATTTTGGTCTTCTGAAGAACCATCACAATCTCACACTATGTAATAAGATTATCAAAACATTAAGGTTTTTTAAAAAGCAGTAAAAAATTATAGCAAATATTTGTAAGGGGGATCACAAAAACACTGCGTTAGGGGTCAAACCCGTAATGTTGGCGACGAAAAAAAAATTTTTCTACTAAATTACATTTCAAAAAAACTTGCAGTGCCAAAACAAGAAACTACCTGGCAAGTCCTAGTATATAACTTTGAAAACAAAGAAAGAAAAACCCCGAAAAAATCAAAAGAAATAGGAGTCAAATTGCCATAAGTGCAGATAATGGGGAAAAGAGCTTCAAAACAGGCGGAAGAATTCCGAAAAGGACTAAAATCTACGCTTTTTTTTACCGATTTGACCATGGCATCTGTCCCTGAGAAAAAATTGTTCGCTAACCTCAACAGCAAAAAAGAGAGACAAAAAAGAACGAAAAGTTGAAGGAATTAAAAAAAAAACAACGAAAGCAGAGAATTTATGACAGGCAAAACAAAAGAAATAGAATGCGCAATTTTAATATTTTTCCTCGCTTCAGAAAATCTGCTCTTGAGAAAAACGTTGATCAACAGCACTAAAGAAGAGCTTATAACAATAATTTGCACAATTAGAAGGAACATTAGGGTACAAAAAAACACAAAATATATCTTTTTTCTGATAAAGTTTCACCAAAATCACAAACCTGAAAAACTTAAATCAGACTACATTTACCACAATTGGTATTGCTTTGAGTACTCCAAAAATGTAACAGCAATTGAAACAACAATTTATTTAGCAGCCACCTGTGCTCGATTTAGCAAAAAATGAGTTAAATGATTTACTCAAACCATAAGAATGGTTGTTAATCACTACATAAGATCATTATATTCCCTTTAACAGAACCACCAATATTTGAGAAAATGGAATGGAAAAACTCAGCAATTTCTTCGTTGTTGCCGATATCTTCTTCACAAACATTCAGTTGAATACTTTTCATTTGCACTCTCCGACCTGACAGTTTTCTCAATTCTCAATAAACCTTTTGTAATCGATTAGGCGATAAAACCTATTGTCCGTATAAAGACTTTTGTTCTTGGAAACAAGTGGACGAACAACCTTCCGCGCTTTCTGAATCAGTCAATGAATTTGACTTTTCGTCTCAGATTCCCGAAGAGGATATTTCATTTTATGACAGACCTTTTCAAAATATCATGAAACCGAAAATGTGTAGTTGTTTTGACTCTTTGTACTTTTCGGACAGTACACTAATCGATGACAGCATAAAAACAGTAAATGAAAGGTTCGATGTCAAAAGTTGGAATTGATGTCAAAAAATCATAAACTTTTTTCGTTGTGCAAAAAATGAGTAGGCAATTTTTGATACATTTAAGTTTAATATCAGTCATATAATGATGTTTTTTGTTTATTACATAGTCATCCAAAATTGACGATTGATCATCCAAAAGAAAATTTCAGGCTGTAGAAGAATCACAGAAAGCATGTTTAAGAAATGTATTTGATGTCTAACCTACACATATTGGATAATTAAGAAATTGGGAAAAACAGTGACTATTGAAAACTTGTTCTTTGAGGGCGTTGGTTTTTTTTCAAAAAATGATATTAAAATCTCCTAGCGAATACAGTTTGTCATTGATACTAAGAAAATTTTCTAAGAAAGAATAAGGCCTAGAAGTGAAGTCATATTTGGAATATAATTGTGAAATGAAATGACATAAAATATGCTAGCAGATACTGCTGTATATTTGATTGGTAATATAATTATATTTATTTTAACATTGACAACCTCTAATTACAGGGATTATTGTTCATATAAACCGAGGCATTTCTGTTTGTTCTCATTAAATTTAAGCAAGAATGTGTATATCAATGAGATTAGCATCCATTGAACCAGTCAACCATGTTTCAATGCGCACAATGGGGTTAGATAGGATGATCCTCCTCAACCTGTCAGAGTGTTTGGATTAATTACCTAACATTCAAATGCAACACATGAACTTCAGGAAAAACTGGAAACGCAATTCATAGTTTTACATAGATTAGAAGATGAATTGCGGTCTTTCAACGAAAATGATAATCCAATTGAAGCATATTTTCCATCAGACTAGGAAAAGCGTTTTGCAATTCTCTCACAACGGATAGGTTTGACAATGGAACCTGAAGCCATCTCGCGCGAGAGTTCATTGATGACAGTAATTGACCGCGTGAAATGTAGCAATTTCTGTTTTGTTGGACTGTGTCAGTTTTGCTGCACAGCAAAAGCCACAGACAAAAAATTGAAAACAGAGGTCGGCAGGAAATTGTTCAGGGACTTAATTCTTCGACCACACCTGACTCTGCCCTCCCCCGGTGTCCAAGTTGCTGCACTCAACCATATGGTAAGATCCTTTGCTATCATCCAAAACAAGATGTAAGTTGACCGACTTATTTTGTTCTTCTGAACCATCACAATCTCAAACTATGTATTAAGATTATCAAAACATTAAAGTTTTTTAAAAGCAGTAAAAAATTATAGCAAATATTTGTAAGGGGGATCACAAAAACACTGCGCTGGTGGTCATACCCGTAATGTCGACGACGAAATAAAAATTCTGTACTAATAAATTTCAAAAAATTTGCAGTGCCATAACAAGAAACTATCTGACAAAACCTAGTATTTAATTTTGGAAATAAAAAAAGAAAAACCCTGAAAAGAGCTAAGGAAATAAGAGTCAGATTGCCATAAGTGGATATAAGGGGGAATTATCTTCAAAACAAGCGAAAGAATTCCGAAAAGGACTAGATTCTACGCTTTTTTCACTGATTTGACATTGGCTTCTTTCCCTGGAAACAAATTGTTCCCAAACCTCACCAGCAAATAAAAAGACAAAAATGAATGAAAAGTTAAAGGAATTTAATTTATTTAGCAGCCACCTGTGCTCGATTTAGCAAAAATTGAGTTAAATGATTTACTCAAACCATAAGAACGGTTGTTAATCACTTCATAAAATTTTTACTTTCGATTGGCTATAGTACCAGTTCTGTGACTTGGTAATTTAACTGAATAAACACTATTACATTTTTTTGTAAACGTTGCTCGCAGAATCAATTGTCTAATTTAAATCTTCGTAACTTGTACACATTGTGTCAGCCATAAATCAGGTGATAAAAACGCAATTGATCTTTATATTTGACAATGAAGTTCAATTTTGTTAATTTTTTTGTATGACTGTGAAACGTACATTACCCTCCTCTTGATAAAATTAGGCCAATATTTAATGTTTCATTTTATGTTTAAACGTACCAGAACCAATATTTGAGAAAATGGAAAGGAAAAGCTGTCGTTGATATCTTCTTCACACAGAATCAATTGAATACTTTTCATTTGCACTCTACGAAGTGACAGTTTTCTCAATTCTCAATAAATTTTTTGTTATCGATTAGGCGAGAAAACCTATCGTCCATATAAAGTCTTTTTTTCTTGGAAACAAGTGGACGAAATACCTTCCGTCGCTTTCTGAAGCAGTCAATGAATTTGACCTTTCGTATCAACTTCCTGAAGAGGATATTTCATTTTATAGCAGAAACTTTCACAATATCATCAAACAAGAATGTATGGTTGTTTTGACTCTGTGCACAGTACTCTAATCGATGACAGCATAAAAACAGTAAATGAAAGGTTCGATGTCAAAATTTGGATTCAATATCAAAATTTTATAAACCTGTTTCGTTGTGCAAAAATTGAGTAGACAATTTTTGATACTTTTATGATTAATCTCGGCCATATAAGGTTGTTTATTGTTTATTACAAAGTCATCCAAAATTGTTCAGAAGAAAATTACAGGCTGGAGATGAGGAAGAATCGCAGAAAGTATGTTTAAGATTTGTATTTGATGTCTAACCTATACGCGTTGGATAATTAAAAAATTGGGAAAACAGTGACTATTGAAAACTTGTTCTTTGAGTTGAGGGCTTTGGTGTTTTCTGGTTTCAATAAGTAATATTCATATCTCCTAGCGAATACAATTTGTCATTGGTACTAAGAAAATTTTCTAAGAAAGAATAAGGCCTAGAAGTGAAGTCATATTTGGAATATTATTTTGAAATGAAATGATAATCTACATAAAATATGCTAGCAGATACTGCTGTATATTTGATTGGTAATATATTTATATTTATTTTTACATTGACCACCTCTAATTTCAGGGATTATTGTACATATAAACCGAGGCATTGCTGTTTGCTCTCATTGAACTTAAGCAAGAATATGTATATCAATGAGATTAGCATCCATTGAGCTAGTCATTCCCTTTTCAGTGAGTCCTAAAACAGAGCGCACAATGGGGTTAGATAGGATGATCTTCCTCAACTTGTCAGAGAGTTTGGTTTAATGACTTAACATTCAAATGTAACTTGTGAAATTCAGAACAAAAAGGTCCATAGTCTTACATAGATTAGATGATGAATTGTGGTCCTTCAACGAAGATGATAATACAATTGAAGCACATTTTCCATTAGACTAGGAAAAGCGTTTGCAGTTCATATAAATTATTTAAAACAGTCTTTTGATCAGTCACATGATAGTTTTTTTTTCGTTTAATGCATGCACGTTTTTGATACTTTCTTTTTCATCTCTATGCACTAATTAATTTAACATGAAGAAGAATGACATCGCCATCCATATAAACATGTTTTGTGATCTTTCAACTTCATTTGACAATACAAAAACCCAAATTTCTCTCAAGACGTATGGATTTAACAATGGGGCTTGAAGCCATCTCGGGCCAGAGTTAATTGATGGCAGTAATTGACCGCGTGTAGTGTAGCAAGTTTGTTTTGTTGGACTTTGTCAGTTTTAATGCGCAGCAAAAGCCACATACAAACGTTTGAAAGAAGAGGTCAACAGGAAATTTGTCAGGGACTCAGATCCTCGACCACACCTGACATTGCCCTTCTCCGCTGTCCAAGTCGCTGAACTCACCCAAATGGTGAGATCCTTTGCTCTCATCCAAAACAAGATGAGAAGTGGACCCGCTTATTTTGTTCTTCTGAAGAACCATCACAATTTCAAACTATTTGATAAGATTATAAAAACGCTTAGGTTTTTTCAAACGCAGTAAAAAATTGCAGCAAATTTTTTCATGGGGGATCAAAAAAATCTGCGCTGGCGTGTCAAACCCGTATTGTCGGTGGCGAAGAAAATCTATGTTTTAAATTACATTTCAAAAAACTTGAATTGCAATAACCATGAAACTACCTGGCAATTCCTAGTATTCGGTTTCAAAACAAAAAAAATGAAAAACGCAGAAAGCAAAACAATGCAAATAGGAGTCAAATCGACCTAAATCCGAAAAGGAGTTGAATATACTCTATTTTCACCGATATAACCATGGCATTTTTCCCTGACAACAAGTTGTCCCCTAAACTCTCCAGAAAAAAGAACAGACAAAAAAGAGAGAAAAATTAAAAAAAAAATCTTTAAAGAAACAACAAAAACAAAAAGTATTGGACAGGCAAAATAAAATTAACAGAAAGTGCAAATTTAGTTTTTTTGCTCGCTTCAGAAAATCTGCTCTCGAGAAAAAGGCTGATCAACAGCATAAAATAAGAGCTCAAAACACCAATTTGTACAATTAGAAGGAACAGCGGAGTACAAAAATACACAAAAACAATCTTGTTACTGATAAATTTTAACTGAAATCACAACCCTAAAAAAACTTAAATCAGACCAAATTTACCACAATATATATTATTCTGAGTAATTCATAAACACATCAATAATTAAAACAACAGCTTATTTAGCAGCCCCCTGTGCGAATTTTAACAAGATTGAGTTGAATGATTTACTCAGACCATAGGAATGGTTGTTAATCACTGTATAAAATCTTTACGTTCAGTATGTTATAGTATCGGTTCTGCCACTTGGTAATTTAACTGAGTCAGCACTAATAAAAAATTTTTTATTAGAGTTGCAGCGCAAACATTGTTTTATCAATTGTCTAATTTAAATCTTCGTTAATAAAGTAGAATGTACCACTGACTCGTTACTTACAAATATTTAATGTTTCAATTTGTGTTTAAACGCACCAGAACCAATATTTGAGAAAATGGAACTGAAATACTCAGCAAACTCTTCGCTGTCGCTGATATCTTCACGAACACTCAATTGAATACGTTTCAGGTGCTCTCTCCGACCTGAAAGTTTTCCCAATTCTTAAAAGACAACTTCTTGTAATCGATTAGGCGAGAAAATCTATCGTCCAAATAGAGTCCTTCTTCTTCTTGGAAACAAGTGGACGAACATTATTCCGCTGCATTCCGAAGCGGTCAATGAATTTGAGATTTTGTCTCAATTTTCTGAAGATTATATATCATTTTATAATAGATCTCTTCGCAATATCAGCAAACCGAGGATGTATACTTGTTTTGACACTGAGTACTTTTCAGACAGTGCACTAAATGATGACAGCAAAAAAACAGTAAATGAAAGGTTCGATGTCAAAATTTGGATTTAATATCAAAATATCATAAACTTGTTTCAATGTGCAAAAAATGAGTAGGCAATTTTTGATACTTTTTTATTCAATCTCAGTCATATAATATTGTTTTTTTTATTGTTTATATAATATATTGTTTATTACATAGTCATACAAAACGGTTAAAGGAAGAAAATCACAGGCTGCAGGTGAAGAATAATCGCAGAAAACATGTGTAAGAATTGTAGTTGATGTCTCACCTACACGCCTTGGAGAATTAAAAATTGGAATAAACAGTGACTTTTTTCAGTGACTCAGAATTAAACATTGATACTGTGAAACTATTTTAGGAAAGAAAGAGGTCATGAAGTGAAGTCAATTTTGAAATTCGATTGCGAAATGTAATGATATTCCACACAAAATATGCTACCAGATATTGATGTACATTTTATTGGAAATATATTTATTGTTACTTAACTTTGATCACCTCAACATTCAATGATTCATGTACATAAAAATCGAGGCATTGCTGTTTGCTATCTTTAAACTTAGGCAAGGAGACGTAGTTGTCTTTATCAAAAAGATCAGCATCCACTGAATTAGACAACCACGTTTCAGTGATTCATACAACAGAGTTTATAATGGGGTTAGATATGATTAATTTCCTCAACTTGTAAGAGTTTTTGGTATGATGACCTAACACTCAAATGCAACACATGAAATTCAAAAAATCAGTGGAAACACAAGCCATAATTTTACATAGATTGGAAGATGAGTGGAGGTATTTCAACAAAAATGATAATACGATTGCAGCACATTTTTCATCAGATTTGGAAAAGCGTTTTGCAGTTCGATCATTTACACGACAAAAAATTATTTTTTTTCTTTTAAAGCAAACACATTTTTGTTATTTTCTTTTTTCTCAAGTCAATAATCAGTTTAGGAAGAAGTGGGATGACATGGTCATCCATATAAGCATTGTTTTGCGATCTTTCAACTTTATTTTACAATACAACATCATAATTTTCTCTTACGGTGGATGGATTTAGCAATGGGGCTCGAAAACGTATCTGGCAAGAGATAACTGATGACAAACATTTTTTAATCTCTCCTGAGCGATTCCCCACAGCTCTCAGCGAGTTCAACAACTCTTAAATAAGATTCTTCCCGTTTTCTCCTCCAATCCACGGATGCGAACGTTTTCGCGTCTAATATGTTGTTCAATAGGTTCTGCTTCCAACACCCTTTGACCGCGTGTAGTGTAGCAAGTTCGTTGGACTTTGGCCAGTTTTGGTGCGAAGCAAAAGCCACAGACAACAGGATGAAAGAAGAGGTTGGCAGGAAATTTCTCAGAGACTAAGATCCTTGACCACAACTGACATTGCCCTTCCTTGGTGTCCAAGCCGTTGCACTCAACCAGTGGTAAGATCCTTTGCTCTCATCCAAAACAAGTTGACCGGCTTATTTGATCCGGGAAGTTGACCGGTTTATTTTGTTTTTCGGAAGAACCATCGCAATCCCAAACTGTTTAATAGGATTATCAAAATGTTTGGATGTTTCAAACGCAGTAAAGAGCTATGGAAACTATTTGTATGGGGGATCATGAAAACACTGCGCTGGCGGGTCAAACCCTTAATTTCGACGGCAAATTAGAAATTGTGTATAAAAATGCAATTCACAAAACTTGCATTGCCTTAACCAAGAAACTACCTGGCACTTCCTAGTATTCAACTTCGAAAACAAAATAAAATGAAAAATAGCAGAAAACAAAACAATGGAAATAGGAGTCAAATAGCCCTAAGTGGATAAAAGGGGGGGGGAATAACTTCAAAACAGGCGGAAAGACTCTGAAGAGGACATGAATCTACTCTATTTTCAACGATATGGCGACAGGCAGTATATTTACGACAGGCAATATAAAACAATAGGAATGGGAATTTTTAATTCTTTCATGGCTTCATAAAATCTGCCCCTGAGAAAAAGGCTGATCAAAAGCACAAAAGAAGAGCTTGTAACACCAATTCGTACAATTAGAAGGAACAACAGAGTAAGAAGCTACACAAAATAAATCTTGTTACTGAAATTTTTTAACTAAAATCACAACCATGAAAAAACTTAAATAAGACTAACTTTACCACAATTCGTATTATTTTGAGTACTCCAGGGACATATCAACAATTGAAACATCAACTTATTTAGCATGTGCGCAATTTAGCAAGATTGAGTTGAATTATTCACTCAGACCATAAGAGTGGTTGTTAATCACTGCATAAAATAAGTCTAAGTGTCGGTTCTGTCACTGGCAGATTAACTGAGTCAACACTAACAATTTTTCTTTGTTAACAGTTCTAGCTGCGCAAATTTTATTTTATCAATTGTCTAATTTATTTCTTCTCGATTTGTATTCCTTGTGTCAGCCAAAAATCAGGTAATAAAAATGCAATTGAACTTTTTATTTGACACTGAAGCCCAAATTTTTAAATTCTTTTTGTATATTTTGAAAGCATATTAATAAAGTAGAGTGTACTACTTCCTCATTATATACAAAAACTTATTTTTTTCAATTTGTGCTTTTGCTCATTCATATATCCTCCAGCCCAAAACAAAAATGTTTCTTGTGCTGCAATTTTGTTAGAACTTTGTCTCGAGTTTTCTTTTTTTTGAAAAATTGTTCTTTTACGTCGGCATCATGGTGATTAAATAAAGTCATTTTTATAGTATTGCTTTTTGATTCCATTTTTTGACGCCGAACTCTTCACTAGCGAAATGTTGCATAGCGTAGCTGGCCATTTCAAGATATTTTTTTTCAAGCCCAAAAAGTCATTTTTCGTTGGTCTTAGCTTCTTTTCTTCTGTTAATTAAAGAGCTTCTCTGTCGGCCCGAAGCTGTGTCTTCTTGTGTGCACTCGTTGGTCACATGTTGGTTGTAATTATCCAATTTTCCAAATTCTGAGCTCAATTGGTATTTCTTGTTCCTTGAGTACATCTGATGCTTCGGCCTTCCCAGCCGCCTCAAAATTGAAACTTGCCAACTCGTGTATCAATGACACAATATTTATATATTGCTCAGTTAAGCTTGGTTGCTGCTAATTTCAAGACAGCTCTTGGCTTCTCACACTCAGCATTCAATTAACTCAGTGCTTCGTCTGTTACTTTTTAAGGTGCTGTACATTAATTGTCGAAATCAATTTATCAAAATTGAACTAGTATTCTTAAAAGAAAGTTTTTTTTCAGATTCTCTAATTGACGCATTGTCTTTCTAGTTTCACTTCAGTCTGCAACGCTCAAGATCGAAGGTTTACAGGAGTCAGAAGATCATTTGTAGATATGTTTGGCCCGAAGATAAATCAGGCAATGAAACCGCAATGCAGCCTTATCTTAAACAATGAAGCCCAAATTCTTTGGTTCCTTTTGTATACCTGTCAAACGCAAGTCGCCCTCCACTTAAGTAATTAGATTATACCACTCACTCAATACATACAAACATTTAAACTTTCAATTCAAATTTTTGATCACTTATTTATCCTCCAGCCCAAAATTTTTGTTTTCTTGTGCTGCATGTTTTGCTAGAATATTATATGAACGCTACATTGTCTTGAAAAAAAGTTTTTCGGCGCCGGCATCAGTTCAAGTAAATGAACTCATTATTAAGGTTTGTTTTGCGATTCCATTTTTTGACGCTGAACACCTCACCTGCGAAATGCTGTATAGCGTTTATTGCCAAGTCAATATATTTTATATTGAAGCCTAAAAAGTAATTATTCGCTAGTCTTAGCTTCTGTTCTTCTCTTAATCAGTGAGATTCTCTGTCGGTCGGAAGCTGTGTCTTTTTGTGTGCACTCGTTGATCAAATGCTGTTGACCATCAAAATTGAAACTTGCCGCCTCTTTCTTCAATGAAAGATTTTTTTTACATTGTCCGGCTTTTCGGGTTGCTGCTAATTTTAAGCCAGCTCTTAGCGTCTCGTTCTTGGCGTCCAATTAACTCATTGCCGCGCTTGCTACCCTTTTAGATTTTGTTCATTAATTTTCAGCTCTTTGACTTCAAATTTGACTTCGTGTTTTTGAAACAAAGATTTTGCTTTTTTCGGCTTCTAATTGAACGCATTGACTCTCTAATTCCACTTTAATCTGCAACGCTGGACAACGAAACGTACAGAGCAAGAAGTTATTTGTAAAATATTTTGCTGCCCCAAGAAAAACCAGTTAATAAAAACGCAATTGAAATTTGTCTTTGACAATTGAAATTTGTCTTCTTTTTGTTTTCTGTGAAACGCACATTGGCCTCCTCTTAATAAAGTACAGTGTACCGTTGACTCATTGTAAACAAACATTTAAAATTTGATTTTGAGGTTTTGCTAACTTATCTATCTTCCATCCCAAAATTGTTTTTTTTTCGTTCTGCATCTTTTGCTGGATTTTATATGAAGTTTTCATTGTTTTGAAAAAAATGGTCCTTCACCGCCGACACAAAATCAAGTAGAGGAACTCATTATTATGGTGTTGCTTTGTGATTCTGTTTTTTGCCGCTCAACTCTTCACCAGCAAGATGTTTTATGGTGTAGCTGGCCAAGTCAAGATAATTTTTATTTTGAATGCAAAAAAGTCAATTTTTGTTGACCTTTGCTTCTTTTCTTCTGGTATTCAGTGAGCATATGTCAGAAACTTTGTCTGTTTGCGTGCATTCGTTAACCAAAAGCTAATTTTTAACCAGTAATTGTCCAGTTGTGATCTCAACTGGTATTTGTTTTTCTTCGAGTACATCTGGTGCTTTGCCCTTCCCAGCACCATCAAAAACGAAACCTGCCAACTCATGCCTCAATAACACAAAGTTTCTACATTGTCCGGCGTTTTTGTTTTTTGGCTTCTCTTATCGAACGAATTGACTCTCTAGTTCCACTTCAGTCTTCAACGCTGGGGAGCGAACGGTACAGGAGCTGGAAGTTCTTTTGTAGATATTTTGCGGCCCCACGATAAATCAGATAGAAAAAAAAAAACGCAATTGAAATTTATCTTTAACAATGCAGCTCAAATTTTTTTTTAAAAATTGTATACTAAGAAACAGACATTGTCCTTCTCCAAATAAAGTCGAGTGTACCACTGACTCATTATATACAAACATTTAAGTTTCGATTCGAGTTTTTGCTAATTTATTTATCCTCCAGCCCAAAGTTATTACTTTTCTCTTGCTACATCTTTTTCTAGGATTTTATGTGAATGTATTTTTCTTGAAAACTTGCTCCTCTCCTCCGGCATCAAGGCAATTAAACGAACTCATTAATATGGTAGTGCTTTGTGATTCCATCCTCTGACGCTGATTTCTTCGACATTAAAGTGTTATATAGCGTAGCTAGCCAAGTCAAGGGTCAAGGTAACTTTTTTGAGGCCCAAAAAGTCAATTTTCGTGGGTCTGTTCTTCTGTTAATCAGTATTGTATCTTTTTTAGCACTCTTTCACTTAACACGGTGAAATCTTTTGTCTCATGTTCCATAATTCTGACGAATATTAATCTTGTGTTCCATTTTGCGGTGTGCTGCTGCGCTTTTTATTGAACAAAACTCTTCCTTCTGTAAAACTTTTTTGGTCGTGAACTCAACACTTTCTTTAGTTTTTTTCCTTTGTCAGCATTTTGTACTTTTTTGTCGTTAATGTACGGCAATCGATATTTCTTATACTGCTCTTGAACGCAAGACTTTAATTTCTTTCCCTTATTTTTAAACCAATTTTTTTCTGAGGATTTTTTGTTTTGAACCATTTTTTCTCTTCTAGGTGTTCATTGAAAATTTTACTAGTTAGTCATACAATTGCGTCCACTTATTGGGTTCAAAACTACGCAAACGTGGTTGCCGCGGTATTCCTTTAATGACCTAACCTAATCAGTTTAAGAAATTTGGAATGTTTTTCAAAGACAGAATTTTGATGTAGACCATTTGAATTGATGCTGAAAAATTCTTATTTGTCAGCTAAATTAAAAAAAAAATCGCATCTAAAATAAAAGAAAAAAACGTATTTTTTGTGCGAGAGATTTCTGCTTGAAATTGTTTGTTGCATAGAATAAAGTTGCCATGAAAGTAATTTTCATCTGATTATTGGGAGTACTTCTCTGCTGAGAACTCTTCAACTGTTGTGCGGAATTACGGGATCAAAGCACTTTTTTATGAACATTTATGTAGTCAAACGTTCCTCGGGTCCCGAAGTTAAATGGTGGCAGGAGGTAAAAGTCATTTTGATGCCAATGGTTTACAATTGTTCTTTTTCTCTATAAATTTTGCGTTCGTGTTTGCCTCTTTCGTATTCTCTGGCTTGCGAACTTGTCTTCTGCCGCTCTCTAATCGTTTTTTAGCCCCCGAGGAGTAATCGTCTCGTTTATCCGTTATTGCGTTCACTGATCATGTAGATGTTTGTTGTTCTCGTTCCTTTTTTTCTCAGAATTGGCGTTTGTAGCAATTGGTGGATTATTAGCATTCTCAGCGGCTGGCTGTTTTATGGGTTTTTGTTAAGTTCTTTGTCTGTGGATGACTCTTTCAAATATCATCCTAAGTCTCCGCATTGATGTTTCTCTCAATTGTATCTGCTGTTTTGCGTTCGGCCACAGGCTTAGGCATGATGGTTGGTTTCTTTAGTTTTTTCGGTTTCTCTAATCAGTCATGAAGAATTTAATGACCTTTATCTCATTTTTAGCGTCCACGTTGACGTTGATTTTTAAGCGACTTTCTAATTGAAGTTGGTTTCTGATATAGAGAAAAAAACGTGCTTTTCATCTTTACCGCCGGGAGCAAAACTAACACCCTGTTACACTATGAGATGGTGATCTGTAGGCCATCAACACTCGAGCTAAAAACGAATGTCTACTTATCGTGGCCTTGCCTATATATTTTTAAAAACATTTTTTGTTTAAATAATTTTCTCAATCGTTGCATTACCATATGAATGATACGATGTTGCTGACGTCCGTTGTAATCCCAGTTCACAGCGAGGACTACCAAAATATTTCGTTCGTGCTCACTGTCTGATTTGACTCGACAGCCGAATCTCACTATCCAATGTACAGCAAAACGTCCTAGCCAGTGTTTTTGCATCTAATTTTGGAGAGCGACAGCTTCAAAACATTTACTAAATGGAATGCCCATCACTAAACAATACTTCACAGCTTGAGACATGGGAAACTGGCACGTGATACCGAGAAATATAGGACAAATGTAATAACTAGGGTTCAATTTTGTGAGCGAAAGTTAAAGTTTTGGTTCAGTGCCTTTCCTTTTGAGAAATAGGTCAGAACTTTTATCTGATTTTTTACATCTCTTCACGTGCACATCTTTCAGTTATATATAATTTTTTTCAATTTCAAGAGGAACCAATCTAGATCAGTTCAGTAACGGTTCAAGCACGTTTTAAACATTTTTCTTTGGTACTTACATTCTATAAAAAGTTTGAAGCTAAGGTTTACTTTCAGCGACTGTATAATGTGATCTAAAAATTTTATGTGTGTTTTTTATGTGTATATATATTTTTTGTTGAAAAGGCAAGCTGTGCCATATTTGATAACATATTGGCAGCGAACAATATGCATGTATAAAACGGATACTGAACTTTCAACATTATTTCCTGGCTCAAAGGACGTTAGTGAAGGGCTCGCAACATCTTCGAATTATCTGCGTTGATTTTTTAATTGTTGAATATCACCTTGAATTGTTTCAAGATTAAAGACTGAAATTTTTCCTTCAAGAATTTGAAGTTAAAATTGTCGACAACGCTTGAAACGAGCGTTTCCTTGGTGATTTCAGGATTAAAGTTTTCAAGCTCGAGCCTCTTCTCGGAGAAAAAAATATCTGGGACTCCCGTAATTTTAACCTGCTACCGCAGAAAGTAATTTTTCTATTAAATCAAATACAAAAATTTATTGTTTAGTTAGGTGCAAATTTTTCGATTGGGAGTGGTTGTCTGTTAATATCTTTTTTTTCGCAGTCACCCTCTGAAAACTGTTTAAAGGTCTGACAAATTTGTTTGTGTTAATTTATGAAAAAAACTCACCAATTCGTGTTCAAGATTTGTAACGTTTTTGATAAGATCAGTTTTTTGAAACCGAAGAGTATTCATAAAACTTGAAAATAACTTTTGTTGCAACACCACTTAAATTGTTTCGAATTAAAGTTTTCGCATTGATGAACTTGCTTCCATTAGGCTTTTCCCCTGTAGGTGAAATTCCTTCCTGAAGCTGAGCGCACAAAACGACTTCGTGCTCATCTTTTCGCATTAAGCTTCGCAACATAAGTTGTTTCAGTTTTCCTGTAGACTTGTTCATTTCGGATGTTGTATCTGCAAACACTGGCAATTCAGAATGCTGCTGTGCCAAACGTTTTGTGCCTATTCCCTCGTTATCCTGTAAATTGATTTTAAGAAACTAATTTTTTTTGTGAAAAAATAATTTGTTTTCATTAATAATTCATTAATTCTTTCTAAACTTTCTTGAAGTATAAGAATAATTATTTTCCTAACTTTCAAAATAAGCAACATCTTGCACAGTAAATTGATTTTTTAAGTTGTTCAGTTCCTGGCCTTATCCATGACTAGACATAGTAGCCATTTTTGACGCCCTTGGATTACAAAGGTCTTTTCATGCACAATTTTTGCTTTCTTGTTTGTCTCTTGCAACTTCTCCACTGTTTTCAGAAATTATGCCTGTGCTGCTCTCTTATCCGTTTTTCTTCTGGCTTCACAAATTGTTCAATTTGGGTGATTTTGTTCTTCTGCACTCTTGCTGCTTCCAATGATGTTTCAAGCGTTTCTTGTTTTAGTTTCTCAGCTTCTTTCGTACCAAGTGCTGTTCGTAGCAATTGGTGGATTGTTAAAATTTTCAGCTGCAGGATGGTTTTTACTTCGTTTTCTGTGGATTGTTCTAATTCAAATAAAAGATATCGTTTGAGTTCGCAGCATTAATTTTTCTCTTATTTTTAGCTGTTGTTTTGCGTGTCGGTGAGTATTTTTTGAAGCAAATTTCTCAGCAACAGTGTTTTATAATTCTCAGCAGAAGGCTGTCTTTAAGAGTTTTTTTTGTTATTTTCTTTGTCTGTAGATTGTTATAATTCACTCAGATCATATCATTTGGGCCCTTCGCGTTAATTTTTCTTTCAAATCTATCTGTTATTTTGCTTGTGGGCTCAGGGTTGAAGTTTTCTTTGGAGTAAAACCCTCGGCTATATTTTTTGCAACATTCTTAGCTAAAGGCTGGCTTTAAAAGCTAACTTTGCTAACTTTTTGGCTGTAGATTATTCTAACTCACTTTGATCATATCGTCTGAGCTCTCCGCATTAATTTAGTTTTTCCAACTTTTTCTGTTATCTTGCTTGTGCGCTTGACGGTTTGAGCATTGTTTTTAGTTTTTTTTTCAAAATTTCATTAATTGGTCATGAAGGACTTTAATGGAATTCTTTGCCTTTTTATCCTCCAGATACTCCAATTTCAACAAGTGTGAATAGTCTTTTAACGTCGGGGGAAAAACCAAGGATTCTTTACCTATGTTGGTTGTAGTTACGGCCGAATCTAATTCTAACCTGATAAGTCATCCGCTGTTTTTTTTCGATATCAATGAATTATTTAATCAAATCCTCACAAGTGCGTGTTGTTGTGAAAACAAAGTCGCATATTGTGTGGTATGCATATAAGTTGGTCTATGGTGTGCTATGGATGCAGTCTATAGAGAATAACAAGAGAAACCCAACATCACTTACCCTCGACAAGGTCTTGGTACACTATGGAATGGTGATTTGTAGGCAATCAAAGCTCAGATTGGACAATAGTGTCCACGCATCTTGGTATTTGCCTTTATATCTTCGAGGGCAATCTTTCCTGTTAAATTTGATCTTTCAATCGTTGCGTTGCCATGTTGATGTATGATGTCGTGGACGTCTATTCAATTCCTAGCTCACTGCAATTACTACGAAAATTTTTTTAAATGAAGTTTGATCCTTAGTCACTCTCTGATATGACCGGAGAGCATAATCTCAATATCAAACATTTAACTATCCATAAACGCATGTCAAAACTTGACTACGAGAGTCTTGTACGGGTTCCATTTCTTACTAACTCATCGGAGGCTCAATTTTCCTTGGATTAAATTTTTTTATGAATCGCGATTATTTCTCTTTCCGGAGCTTGCCAATTTGCTTCAAAACTCACAGATTTCTATTCTTTAGTCTATGTAATTAATGAAGCGCTAATCTGTTGTCGCTTTTTTCCAATTGTTCCAGTTGTGATAACAAAAGCTGTTTGTTCCTGATTTTTGGTGTTTATGCGCGACAGATAGAATTTTTCTCCTGCTCTGCTCTGTGTTTGATGTTGAAAATGATTTACTCAATCTTGTTGCAAACAGATAGTCTGTTTCTCTGATCCTTTAGTTCAAGGCCAAAGCGTTGAGGATTATGCTATAATGACTTAGAAGTTTCTTTAGTGAATTCTACCGTAATGATTAGAAGAAGCTGAATACGTTGAAAGGTTTCCAATAGTTGCTTAAAAGGAATAGTTGGAAATAATTCATGCTTAAGTTGCCCAAAAAATACGTTGACTTTTAGCGGCATAGCTGATAAGTCTATATAAGGTTTCCTGTTTTTGTCTGAGAAACAAACCATTGTATGTTTAAACAGCACAGCTATAGCAGTTTAACTTGAGTGTTCCCTATCATTTGGTGTCCTCCAGCTGCGGATTCAAAAGCTCTTAATTGTGGGTCTTTTTGCACTCTTTTCTCCATTTTAAATTTTATAATTCTTCTAATAATCCTTAGAGAGGCTCTGCGTCTCTTCTTAAACAAAACTAAAGATATTTTAACCGCTGTTAAACGTTGACACTCTTTCTCGGGCGCCGACAGAAGATGTATGCTTGGGAAGTACATATTTACATGTTTGCTTCCAGCGAATCAATACCATCAGTGGATTGCGGTATTGGCAAATATTATTTATTTATTTATTCAGACCACGATAGTTCACAAATAAGCAAAACGCGCCGTCTTGGTAGGAACCAACAATGATGTTGCCCCTAAATTGGAGTCCATTGGTTCAACTAAGTTACGTCGTTCCAAGTCTTCAATAAAATTTTTTCATTGATTTTGGGTTTTCAAAAATCCTGCTATCGAATGAAAGTTCGTCTAAATGGCGTAGCTTTTTCTTCAGCTTTTATGGTGATTTTGATTGCCAGGTCCCATGTCGTTTTAACTTCAAGAATAGATTATCTGATTAGCTTAGTTTCCTAACTTTTCTAGGTTCCTATCGAGAAAAGTTCATTTAACTTCAGTTCACATGCTTCTCAAAACCAAATCCATGGTTGATTTTGTAATCAGGTCTGTATCTTTCTCTTGTGTTTCTGAAATATTTTTTAATGTTTTCAGCAGAAGCGAATGTTGTTTTTGCAAACTTTTCTGCCTTTTACTGTAGTGTTCTGATCCCGAATATATACAAATCATCAGCCACGCAATTAAACGATCTGGGTAATACTAAATGTGAATTTTCTTTGAATTTTTTTGGGTTCAACTTTAACTTCAGTTTGTAGTTTTTCACCTTTTTCATCAACTTTAAAGCATTTGAGGAGAACGTTGCAGTGATGAGGTACTTCATTGTCATATGCTGCCATTTCAAAAAAGGTTAGTTTTACCTAGCTATATTTAGAAAAATCGGAATTGTTTGCAATTTTCCACAGTGAAATTTGTTTGAAATTCAAAAAAAAAATGTACCAAAAGTCAGTTCCTATGAAATAAGCTGTTGTATAAATTTCAGTCACTGAAAACTCAACTTAAATTTCAAATTTGTTTGTTTCAGATTGGTTTCGGATTGTTGAAGTTAGAACATGAAAAGTAATGGATAATTTTACAGAAAAACTTCCGGTCTTTGCAACTATTATACTTTTTAAGCACCCTTGATCTGGTTCAACTCGTTCAAATTGTTCTTGGAGTGATTCTTCTATAACGTTAGCACTAGCTCCGCTATTAAATAGGGAGATTATCAGTTGGTCAACTAACCAAACTTTTCACTATTTGCCTGCCAAGGAACCCTTTTGAGCTCGAAAAGAAGCCATTTATGGCTAAAACTTGTTTGAACAAAGGCAATAATGCTGGAAAAAATTCCGGTTTCCAAAATCAGAACTGTTCCTGTATTCTCTAAATGCATTGTTTCGTTGGCCGCAACGGCAATTTTTCTTTTTCTCAAATCTCAACGAAGCTTTTGGTTGCTCCGCACCACTCTCGTGTTACTCATCTCGGTGTCTGTTTTCCCTCCGTTTGTTTGCTTTTTGCTCTATTGTTGTAAATGTTTCCTCTATGATCAGATCCGCTTCAGGTAAAGCAATTATAGTTAAGGATCCCATCTCCAGTTTCTGGTGAAACTTGGATCACTATCACGCCAAAAGCCCTTTCATCTCGCTTCTTGCAACCTCTTTTATATGTATTGCCATTTCTATTGTTTTGTCTAAGGCCATAAAAGCGCGTTTAAGTTCTCAGGTCCAATTGCACTGGGCTATTTTTTATAAATTTGAGGTAAGTATCTCCTGAAATTCCGATATTCTCTTACCTCATTAGGCCTCTGGAGGAAAATTTACAAGGCCAATATTTGCAAATCACTGAACTACAACAATTTGTTTCACCACGCCGCTGGACTCTCGTAGCTAACTGGACCCGGAACACTTTACGGTCTCGCCTTAGCTCCCTTTGTTTACACAGAATTTGTACGATATAAATCAATAAATGATTTTCCTAATCGTACTATGAAAGCATTGCAGCTGTTCATCATTTTTGTTCATGGGGCTGTTTACAGTTTCTTCTCATTGTTTCTTTTGAAGTTGTGCTAAGAGCCCGAACTGTAAGTTTAACTATCGAAATCATTAGATCACTTAGAAGGTGCCAGTATCTTCCAATGGTACGGGTGTCTTAGACATGCACCCTTAGACAGTGCCATTAGTTTCGAGAAATCATGAATGTTAAAGTAGTTAGTAGAGAGGTGAATTGGGCTGGTTTGAGCGGCTTTGTTGAGCTATCTTTGCCGTTGAACACAAAAAGCAAAAAAACTCTTATTATAGCTTAAAATTCGACTGAAGTTTTTCCCAAGTATAGACCTGGATTGAATAAAGACCATCCGCGATTGACGAAAAGACTATTCCGGATAGGCTTTTGCTATAAAAAGCAATTGTCTGGACTTAAAATGGTATAGTCTCTTTCTACTGGAACTAAAGACACCGTCGTCGACTTTGTTTAGACAAAAAGACGGGTCCGAGAATTGGTATGGAAAATAATCCAATTCCAAGAATCTGGCTCAACAGTAAAACGTGTCCCGGTATTTAGCTGGACAAAAAAATATGTCTTGGAATGAAGCTTTTGGCAATGTCTTGTTTCTAAACTTCTACAAAATTGAGAATTTAAAAATAATTTAAAATGTCAGTTCCTATAAAGAAGCTGTTATCTCAATTTTAGTCACTATCAAATCAACATATATTTCAGATTTGATTGTTTCAGTTTTGTTTCGGTTTGTTGAAGTTAGAACATGAACAAAAGTGGATAATTTTACAAAAAAATTCCGATCTTTACTGCTATTAAACTTTTAAGGCACCCTTGATCTCGTTCAACTCTTCGAATTGTTCTTGAAATGATTTTTCTATAACGTTAGCACTAGCTCAGCAATCAAATAGGGACATTATCAGTTGGTCAACTATCCAAACTTTTCACTATTTGCCTGCCAAGGAACCTTTTTGAGCTCGAAAAGAAGCCATTTAAAGCTAAATTCTGTTTGAATTGAGGCAATAATGCTTGATATAATTTCGTTTGCCAATATCAAAACTGTTCTACATTCCCTAATTTCCTTGTTTTGTTGGCCGCAACGGCAATTTTTCTCTTTCTCAAAACTCAATGAAGTTTTTGGTTGCTCCGCACCATTCTCGTGTGACTCATCTCGGTATCTGTTTTCACTGCTGTTGTTGGCATTTTTTCTCTATTATTGTAAATGTTTCCTCTATGATCAGCTCTGCTTCAAGTAAGGCAATTATTGTTAAGGATCCCATCTCCAGTTTCTGGTGAAACTTGGATCGCTATCACGCCAAAAGCCCTTTCATCTCGCTTCTTGCAACCTCTTTTATATGTATTGCCATTTCTATTGTTTTGTCTGATGCCATAAAAGCGCGTTTAAGTTCTCAGGTCCAATTGCACTGGGCTAATTTTTATACATTTGAGGTAAGTATCTCCTGAAATTCCGATATTCTCTTACCTCAGTAGGCCTTTGGAGGAAAGTTTACAAGGCAAATATTTGCGAATCACTGAACTACAACAATTTGTTCCACCAGGCCGCTGGACTCTCGTAGCTAACTGGACCCGGAACACTATACGGTCTCGCCTTAGCTCTTCTTGTGTACGGTTGAAATCAATAACTGATTTACCTAATCGTACTATGAAGACGTTAAAGCTGTTCATCAATTTTGTTCATGGGGCTCTTTACAGTTTATTCTCATTGTTTCCTTTGGAGTTGTGCTAAGAGCCCGAACTGTAAGTTCAACAGTCGAAATCTTTACTTCACTTAGATCTGCCGGTATCTTCGAATGGTACCGGTTTCTTAGACATGCGGTTTTAGACAGTGCCATTAGATATGAGAAATCATGAATGTTAGAGTAGTTAGCAGAGAGGTGAATTGGGCTGGTATGGGCGGTTTTGTGGAGCTATATTTGCCGTTGAGCACAAAAAGCAAACAATAGCTTATTATCGCTTAAAATTCGGCAGAAATTTTTTCGCAAGTTTAGACCTGGAATGATTACAAACCGTCCTCGAATGACGAAAAGACTATTCCCAGATAGGCTTTTGCTATAAAAAAATTAGCACCGACTTTAGCTAGGGTCCTGGACCGTGCATTTTAAATCGATGTTTACCCTTGGCAGGAATCAAGAAGTCGTTTCATAATTCAGGGTCAAGACTAGGGTTAAAAGAAGCGTTTACGAGAAATTTGGCCAAAAAAGATATCAGCAAAGCAAATGGTTGAGTATATGCCCCATATAGCTCAGGATACTCTTGCAGATCTAGAGTATTATCACAAAAATTATGTGCTGAAAAAGAAAATTTTGGCGATAACTAATATTGAAATAATTTCCTAATGATACTATCCATATAAATGTTAATCAAGAAATTCATCAATCAGCTTCAATTGATGAAACATATGCAGAGGACAAATATCTACCCCGAGATATATTCATAAGAGGTCGAAACTACTCCATGATCAAAATAGCATGTAAAGCATCAAGTAATTTTTTCGCTAATTTTTTTGTTGAGATGAATTGAGTTGAGATGAATTTTTGTGAAACTTGCGGTAGTTTGCGGCTAACTAATCTTCCCAGTGCACTGAGAATATCACACCGTTAAGTAAAAATAAAACTGAAAATTGGAGAATTTTGTTTATTTTTCTTCAAGAGATTCACATGGTTTCCATTAATACCCGGGCAGAGGCGACCACCTGTATTAAACCGTTAATAAGCGAGAATAAGGTTGTAAAGCCAATTCGACTCTTAATTAGCATGGTAGAGCGAGTACGAGAGTAATTTTCAGAAAATTACACCTTTGTACACTCTTTACAATCTTTATTCCAGTCTTAATACACTTTTAATTATACACTGTAATTACACTTTTTGGCCACCCTTTAATACACTTTTTTTCCGTGGGTGAATTTTCCTGCCAGGTGTCTCAGTTCGTTCGAAGCAGAAAAACATATACGATATCCACTGAATATATGAAAATTATTAAAAAAACTGTTTAGGCTGAGTTATTTTAAAAATACTCAGGAGACACCCGAAATTTAAAAAAAAACAATTAGTTGCCAAGACTGACTAGTTTTCCTTTGTTTCACAAGTTGTCTAGTGGTTTTTACTTGTTTTTCATAACTTAATAGTAAAGGATTGCTAAGAATTGCGGTTAATTGAGAGGAAATTCCCCTTTTCAACTTAGTTTTCGCTAACCCTAGAAATTTAGCCTTCAGCAGACTAGAGTAATCCGGTATCCAGGACAAAAAAGTAAATGTAAATTCAAAAATCTTGCAAGATTGTTTCAAAATATTGGAAGAATCTTTCAAAATCGATGCCAATTTTGCAAGAATCTTCAAAGATGGATACAAATCTTGCTAGATTCTTGCATGAAACATGGAAGAACTATGCATTCCCTTGCAAAATTTCTCGCAAGATTCTAGTAAGATATTAGATCTTTTCATCCCAAGGGTAGTCGAGGGAGAACCATATAAAAAAAATTAATAAATTTGCGGTGTTGGGTAATGTCCTACCACTACTACTAGGTCAACTGCACTACTAAATTTGACACAAAACCTTTTCATAGGTCGACCAATTGTCTTTGCGTACTTAATATCCGTCGATCGCGGTCTTTTTTTACAGAATATCTGTCTATTTATAATCACAGCTTACAGCAAGGCTGGTTAACGTGATCTTGGACGTGATCACTTAGGAGTTAAATAACACATTATTTACAATATTAGCGCAATAAACAACACTCTTGAAAAGTTGTTTTTCTTTAAAGTGGGCCGCTTCAACATTCTGTGTAACTCAGTAGAATCTTTAACAATTGTGCAAAAATCGTGAACACGTTATCGTACACTCTGAATTTCTCTCATGGGAAATTCCCTTTTTTCGCTAATGAAAACTTGTGTAATTTTTTGTGGGAAAACGCATTCTTTGATTTCACCTGACATTTTTTTCTCATGTTATGAACAATTTCACATTTTTGTTTGATTAAAGCCATGAACTAAATGATTGAAGACCGTTTTCGATTGACGAAAAGACTATTCCGGATAGGTTTTTGCTATGAAAAGAATTAGCCTCGACTTTAGCTAGGGTCCTGGACCGTGTATTTTAATTCGATATTTACCCTTGGCAGGAATCAAGAAGTCGTTTCATAATTCAGGGTCAAGAATAGGGTCAAAAGAAGCTTTTACGAGAAGTTTAGTCAAAACAGACCTCAGCAAAGCAATTGGTCGACTATTTGCCCTATATAGCTCAGGATACTCATGCCGATTTAGAGTATTTTTGGTAAAATTATGTGCTGAAAAAGAAAACTTTTGCGACAACTAATATTGAAATAATTTCCCAATGATACTATCCATATAAATCTAAATCAAGAAATTGATCAATCAGCTTCAATTGATGAAACATATGCAGAGGTCAAATATCTACCCCGAGATATATTCATAAGAGATCGAAACTACTCCATGATCAAAATAGCATAAGTAATTTTTTCGCCATTTTTTTTTGTAATTTTTGTAGAGTTGAGATGAATTTTTGTGAAACTTGCGTTAGTTTGCGGCTAACTAATCTTCCCAGTGCACTGAGAATATCACACCGTTAAGTAAAAATAAAACTGAAAATTGGAGGAATTTTGTTTATTTTTCTTCAAGATATTCACATGGTTTCCATTAATACCGGGGCAGAGGCGTCCACCAGTAATAAACCGTTAATAAGCGAGAATAAGTTTCTAAAGCCAATTCGACTCTTAATTAGCATGGAAGAGCGTGTACGAGATTAATTTTCAGAAAATTACACCTTTGTACACTCTTTACACTATTTATTCCAGTCTTAATACACTTTTAATTATAAACTTTAATTACACTTTCTGGCCACCCTTTAATACACTTTTTTCCGTGGGTGAATTTTCCTGCGAGGTTTCTCAGTTCGTTCAAGCAGAAAAATATGTACAATATCGACTGAATATGTAAAAATTATTAAAAAAAAACTGGTTAGGCTGAGATATTTTAAAAATACTCAGGAGACACTCGAAATTTTAAAAAAATTAGTTGCCAAGGCTAGTTTTCTTTGTTTCACAAGTTGTCTAGTGGTTTTTACTTGTTTTTCATAACTTAATGGTGAAGGGTTGCTAAGAGTTGCGGTTAATTGAGAGGAAATTCCCCCTTTCAACTTACTTTTCGCTAACCCTAGAAATTTAGCGTTCAGCAGACTATAGTAATCCGGTATCCAGGACAAAGGTAAATGTAAATTCAAAAATCTTGCAAGATTCTTGCCAGATTGTTTCAAAATATTGCAAGAATCTTTCAAAATCGATACCAATCTTGCAAGAATCTTCAAAGATGGATACAAATCTGGCAAGATTCTTGCATGAAAAATGGGAGAACTATGCATTCCCTTTGCAATTCTTGTAAGATATTAGATTTTTTCATCCCTAGGGTAGTCGAGTGAGAACCATAAAAAAAATTGATAAGTTTGCGGTGGTGGGTAATGTCCTACCATAACTACTAGGTCAACCGCACAACTAAATTCGACACAAAACCTTTTCATAGGTTGAGCACCTGTCTTTGCGTACTAAATAGCCGTCGATCGCGGTCTTTTTATACAGAAGATCTGTCTATTTATAATCAGAGCTTTCAGCTAGGCTGGTTAACGTGAACTTGGACGTGATCACTTAGGAGTTAAATAACACATTATTTACGTTATTAGCGCAATAAACAACACTCTTGAAAAGTTGTTTTTCTTTAAAGTGGGCCGCTTCATCATTCTGTGTAACTCTGTAGAAGTCTTTGACGATTGTGCAAAAATCGTGAACACATAATCGTACACTCTGAATTTCTCTCGTGTGAAATTCTTTTTTTTTTCGCTAATGAAAACTCGTGTAATTTTTTGCGAAAAACTGCATTCTGTGATTTCACCTGAAATTTTTTTCTCATTTTATGAACAATTTCACATTTTTGTTTGATTAAAGCCACGAAGTAAATGATTGACTGCAATAACAAATTCTGTCTTCCATTTATCACGGGCGGAAACAAACTTGAGCAATATAAAGACATTTTTCAAGGAAATTCTCCACAACATTCTTGGACTCCCGGGACTCCCAATTATAGCGGTAATCCACTACCACGCAAACTATTTTATATGTCAAAACAGAACAATCAAAGTAATTGCTTTGATATATCTAATAAATTAAGCGCTTTAGAAGAGAAGATGACTTCAATTAATAAAGAAAATGGGGTAAAGTAAAACAAATGGGCCACATTAAGGAAACTCCAATGAAACTTTGGAATTTTAGATGGTCTGGCCTCCTCTTGAATGTTACGTAGTATTGTTTTTCACTAGACTTTTTGAACTGAAAAGTTATGCAGAAACAATTAAATGCTGAAAAAGTAAGCTTGAAAACAATTTTTATGCCCGCCATCTCCATTATGCTTATTACAATTTTTATGCCTGTTTGGTAATCAACCAGGTTGAGATCCCATCCGGAATCACCTCTGATCAGACCAAGTCCAACGCACACGGTGTGTTCCCAGACCAAAATTACAAGGTCTTGGATTTGGTTCGAACGCACAAAAGTATGATCAGAGGTCACTTTGGTCTGAGGATGGTCTGATCGGAGGTCACTTCCGGATGGTAATGGTCTGATCAGAGGTCATTTCCGTCTGGGTTAGTCTGATCAGAGACAGGTTCAAGCGCACATTATTCTGATCAGAGAAGATTTTGAGCGCAATTGGGTCTGATCAGAGACCATTTCGATTTTTTTTTACCGAAAGATGTTGGCTCTGCCGAGAGGCGACAAAAAATCAGCATTCTGACACATCTAGAAGCTGATGGCTTTGATCACAACCAAAGAAGTTTTCTATGAAATGCTGTCTAAGTTCATCCATTGAGTCCGAAATATGCACTAATGGTATTTGAAATAATTTTTTCTCAGCAGTTGGTTTTTCTTTCCATTAGCGATAGTTTCAGAATGGTCTTTTCCTTAGATGACTTCAATACTGCAAACATCAATTTCTATGAAATGATTATACAATAAAATTAAAGATGTTTGTTCATAGTAAAAACCATTCACTGATCAGACTATTTCGAGCGCAATTGAGTCTGATCAGGAGTGACTTTTGAGCGCACAATAGTCTGATCAGATACGAATTTGAGCGTGCAATCGCCTAGACGATGGTCTGAGTTTGGTCTTGGCCATGGTCGCACAAACGTCTGGACAATGGTCTAATTTTGGTCTGATTAGAGGTCATTTTCGTCTGGCATGATCTGATCAGAGAGAGTTTCGAGCGCACTTCGTGTTCACACGGTATTTCCAGCGCACATTAAATTGATCAGATGATACTTTGGTCTGGGTTTTTCTGATCAGCGGTTACTTTCGTCTGGAACGGTCTGATCGCAGGCCACTTCAAAATGGCACCTCAACCTTGACAAAATTAAATGAACTAAACAGCTTGCTCAGCTCTCCAGGCCATAAGTTAGCACACTAATGCACCTTTTGATCTCAGAGACCCTTTTTCTCTCAAACCCTTTACAGACATTAACATTGGAACAAAAAAACTACACTGAAAATATAATGTTTTACTTATTTTAGCCATAGAATGACACAAATTTACAAACAAATATCTTGATCTGCTTTTTCGACAGCTAACTTTTGGTGCAATGGAATAGTTCACAACTCTTGCAAACTTTTGGCAAATTGAGCTCAACGAAACCCTGCTATAGCAAAATAGAACTCTAGCGCTAACAGAAAGACTCCACTCTAAGGTTTTTGCGAATAACACAAGTCTAAAATACTTTCTTTGATTTTTCTTGCGTTGTTGCAATGAAATGTTTTTCAGAAATTCAACTACTTTCTTCAGATTTTGAGACGATTATGTTTGTCAATTTTGCAGACCTAAATAAAAATGTAAACTTGCAGTCCTAAATGTAAACTTGTCTGTGACATCACTTGCTCCCATACGTAGTATTGTTTTTCACTAGACTTTTTGATTTGAAAAGTTATGCAGAAACAATTAAATGCTGAAAAAGTAAGCTTGAAAACAATTTTTATGCCCGCCATCTCCATTATGCTTATTACAATTTTTATGCCTGTTTGGTAATCACCCAGGTTGAGATCCCATCCGGAATCACCTCTGATCAGACCAAGTCCAACGCACACGGTGTGTTCCCAGACCAAAATTACAAGGTCTTGGATTTGGTTCGAACGCACAAAAGTATGATCAGAGTTCACTTTGGTCTGAGGATGGTCTGATCGGAGGTCACTTCCGGATGGTAATGGTCTGATCAGAGGTCATTTCCGTCTGGTTTAGTCTGATCAGAGACAGGTTCAAGCGCACATTATTCTGATCAGAGAAGATTTTGAGCGCAATTGGGTCTGATCAGAGACCATTTCGATTTTTTTTACCGAAAGATGTTGGCTCTGCCAAGAGGCGACAAAAAATCAGCATTCTGACACATCTAGAAGCTGATGGCTTTGATCACAACCAAAGAAGTTTTCTATGAAATGCTGTCTAAGTTCATCCATTGAGTCCGAAATATGCACTAATGGTATTTGAAATATATTTTTCTCAGCAGTTGGTTTTTCTTTCCATTAGCAATAGTTTCAGAATGGTCTTTTCCTTAGATGACTTTAATACTGCAAACATCAATTTCTATGAAATGATTATACAATAAAATTAAAGATATTTGTTCATAGTAAAAACCATTCACTGATCAGACTATTTCGAGCGCAATTGAGTCTGATCAGGAGTGACTTTTGAGCGCACAATAGTCTGATCAGATACGAATTTGAGCGTGCAATCGCCTAGACGATGGTCTGAGTTTGGTCTTGGCCATGGTCGCACAAACGTCTGGACAATGGTCTAATTTTGGTCTGATTAGAGGTCATTTTCGTCTGGCATGATCTGATCAGAGAGAGTTTCGAGCGCACTTCGTGTTCACACGGTATTTCCAGCGCACATTAAATTGATCAGATGATACTTTGGTCTGGGTTTTTCTGATCAGCGGTTACTTTCGTCTGGAACGGTCTGATCGCAGGCCACTTCAAAATGGCACCTCAACCTTGCCAAAATTAAATGAACTAAACAGCTTGCTCAGCTCTCCAGGCCATAAGTTAGCACACTAATGCACTTTTTGATCTCAGAGACCCTTTCTCTCTCAAACCCTTTACAGACATTAACATTGAAACAAAAAAAACTACACTGAAAATAAAATGTTTTACTTATTTTAGCCATAGAATGACACAAATTTACAAACAAATATCTTGATCTGCTTTTTCGACAGCTAACTTTTGGTGCAATGGAATAGTTCACAACTCTTGCAAACTTTTGGCAAATTGAGCTCAACGAAACCCTGCTATAGCAAAATAGAACTCTAGCGCTAACAGAAAGACTCCACTCTAAGGTTTTTGCGAATAACACAAGTCTAAAATACTTTCTTTGATTTTTCTTGCGTTGTTGCAATAAAATGTTTTTCAGAAATTCAACTACTTTCTTCAGATTTTGAGACGATTATGTTTGTCAATTTTGCAGACCTAAATAAAAATGTAAACTTGCAGACCTAAATGTAAACTTGTCTGTGACATCACTTGCTCCCATTTGTAGTATTGAGTAAAAAGTAAATAATAGGTAAATTATTAACAATTTTCTAAATGTAATCCGAAATTGACAATTGAAAAATTAAATGCAGGTATATAACACAATAATTGGCAGCAGGAAAACGTTAAATGTTTTAAATTAGGTAATCTTGAATATACTAGAACGCAGTGTGGAATAAAACAATGTGACGCTAATAGAAGCGTATAAGACCAAAGGTGTTTAAGCAACTGCTTCAACGAAAATTTCATAACGAAACTATCACAAAACATCAAAATCCATTAACACTTATCTTTCACAATCAGAGCAAAGAAAATAAAAAGTATTTGATGAAGTTGAACTGACTGCTGAGATTTGTCAGAAGGAAATCTCAGGGATTTTTTTGACGTTTGGAAATATGAATTGTTCCCTAATGAAAAAAATCTGGAAATTTTTTCGAGTGACAGCGACTAATCCCACTTTGGTCCCTGACTACAGGCAACCAGTAACATCTTTCGAATTCGAATTGTTAAAGGAGCGAAGAAGCCAAATAGTGGCGCGAAAATGTCAGTTGCTTTTAAGATCACATTCAAATCTATTTGTGGAGGTGTCCAGTTTTAGTCAAGTAGCTATCTGTTGTTGTGTTCTATTGTATATCAGTTACTTTCTAATTTTTAGGTGAGTTTTTTCATGCGTCCGGTCTTACGCCATTTTTTACTTTACTCAGAACTGTTGGAGTTCGATTCGGTTGTTTATAAGCTTCCGCTTGAAAAAGTGGTCTTCAATTCTCATTGTATCTTTTGTCACTTAACAATTGAGTTGGTAGCAACATAGAGGCATCCATGTAGACATTGCGTTCAATATATTCGATGAGATCTAGAAACTGTTTACCATCATGAGACGCCGTTATTCCGAAGGCATATGATGCAGAACAAGGCGAGCCTGTAGCTCCAAAAGTATGGCAGGATTACTCTTATATATCAACGCAACAAAACATTAATCTAAAGAAAAGAGCAGAATTTTTCTGGATTTAGAAGTTACTTTGAACTACATGAGTATCTGTTTAATATCAAAGTAGAATGTATTGTTGTTCTCTATGAATCGTAGAATAAGGCCCCTAAAATTGCTGAGTAAAGATGGTCCTTTTTGTAAGATAAATTTTGAGAACTGGTCCTAAAACACATGAGGCATTGGCTACAAGCCTACCAGTCTTTACCGGGCTTGTTCTCATTGGTTACTCGTTGGCGACGATTTAGAAAAACACACAAATCCAAGTCCTCAGTTTCGAGAACAACGTTAGTGACATATCAGTTTATTAGATTTTTTTAAGCGTTTCATGGTACTTGTTTTGAACTCTACTTTTCATGAAAGCTTTTCGTCCAGTTAACGTTGTTTCTCAGAAGGCCTTCCCGTGCTAAGAAATTTGCATTTTCCTTCCAGAGGAGACCAACTTCATAAAATCCGTCGATGAGTTTTGTTGTAATGCTATCAATTAAACCAAGAGCTTTTTTTATCACTCATTGGACTCCGCTTTTTTGCATGAAGCTATGCCTAAATTTTCTAATTTCATCAAAACGGATATCATTTTCAAAACTTGATGGTTCATTTAAGGGTGATTGTTCAGTTTCGTGAATTTAACGGAATAGAGTCCTCCAGAGTCATGCTGGGCCTTTGCTCTACATGAGGCTTTCATAGGTTCTTTGTCTCTATTTTTGTACTGATTAAGATCAAATTTTCTATTCCAAGAAATTTTGAGGCAGTAGTATTCCCGATTTCCAGAAATTGGGTACGGCTGATGTGTTAGAACCATTCAGAGAGCTGATTTCTTTTTTTGTGTATCAACAGGTGTCATAATCATATCAGGGACAGCAACTACTTCAATCAGAAAAAAGGATTGCTGATCAGACTACTGTGCCTCAATATAAACGTTCACAAGAGTGCCGTAAAATTGTTTTCTTTAGTCATTGGGCATATGCTGATTAACATTTTTACAATTTTTATGACTTTCAAAAAAAAATAATTCTGAGCCTGCTGCATTGAGCAGTAAACTCATTGTCCAAATGAGCATAAGTATTAAGAGTCTTTTCGCCGTTTTTTTAGTTTCGCGGCATCAACAGCCTTGATTGACCTTCTTCTCGTAAATAAACTGTCTTAACATTAGTCTTTTTTGGGTATATCCCCCGAAGAACCAGAAAAGTGCTATGTAGTTCTAAAACAACCAAGCAAGAAGGAGTTCTTTTGGTTGGTAACACCCATGAGCAACCGGAAAAGCGATGGGTGTTTGGAGCGCGACCTTCAAGGAAGGGGTCCTTGGGGTGATTAAAACACCAGGAAGAGGTCCTTCTGGTGGTTAAATTCTACCTTTTGGGTTGAGTAAAACACATAAAGAACAAACAATGCGCTCCGAGCTGCGGGATTTGGAAACCGAAGGGGGCCCTTGGTTGGATAAACCCCCGACGAACCTTGACTTGAGTAAATCCTTGACTTGAGTAATTCGAAGACAAATAAATAACAGTAAATAAGCAATATATTGAAAATAAGGAATATACCAAACAAGCTCAAGTATTAAAAGTCCTCTAACTATTTATAGTTGCACAGGAAAAGCAACAACGTGACTTGTTCCTTTGTTTTAACTTTTACTTTCTCGAGCCCGTTTGAGTTTCATCATGGATGAGTGTGGCGTTTTTACCTAAGCTGTTACTAAAAGAAACGTTTTTTTTTATTGTGCACTTATCAACGTGCCCCGAATGACTGGTGAAAAAAATTGGAATTCAGTGCTTCTATGTGGAAACAAAAAATTTTAATACATCTAACTATCAGCTGCTTTGGTTTTTGTTTGTTAGTTGTCTCTGGAAATGTTTGTTGAGCCATTGAAAGTGTCACTAAATCCACGGGGATTGGGCAGTTATGCAATTGTTTTGATATTTTTTTTGCAAAATGATGTTAGTGCTCTAATTTCTACACGCTTTAGCGATGTTGAGAAACCGCTCCCGCTCGGATCGTTTTTGAAAAAGCGCTTGCTGACGTTTTTCTCCACATTAAATTTGCTACATTCGAGCCGTCGTCTAAAAAATTCATGGCAAAGTAGTTAGCAAAGTCATGGCAAAGGCAGCAAATTTTGGTCATGGATGGTGGTTTTCTAGAGATCTCAGACGGAGCAAAACAGTCGTGTCTTATTGTTTTTTGCATCTATTCCACTGAAGTGTTCCTTGCCAACGCATCTTTTTTCCGACGACAGACTTCTCCCGACATCCAATCGTGTACTTCAGGCTCCATAAAGTTGTGCAATTCAAGAAACAAAGTCTCTTCATTTCTTTGTTTTTTTTTCCTTCAGATTTTCCATATTTTCTGAAGCTTCTTTTTCAGAAAGCAAGAATTCAATATGAAGCTTCAATTCATGTTCAATAATCATGTTCAACGTGTCTAATCAGTTCTGTCCCGGAGTTTTAGGGATTGATATTGAAGTCATTGATTTCTGTGTTAGTAGTGGGTTATCTACAGGTAACAATATTGCGTTTTAACTCACGGCAGGCTCAATGTTATTTGTGTTCAATGTAGTTTTCAACTATTATACCGGCCAAAAACAAAGAAGCTCAAAACTGAAGGTGATTACTCTGAAGGAGATCATTACCGACCACTGTCTAGCAAACTTTAAATGGCTGATCACAACTGCTTTGAAGAGCCGAATATATATACCTCAGAATTTCGAATCCTCAAATTAGTAAAACTTACCTGATACCTACCTACCTGCGTACCTATACTTATACCTGCTTTTACCGTTAGCTACCTAATTATTGACCTGAATTACGCTTTATGAGGTGTGACAGTAACTTAGAGCGTCTCAAAACTACCAAAGAACCCTCCATTAACTATTACGTGATCAACCAACAGAGTTACCAACAACTGAAACACAGTACCTGCTGAAAAGAAAACTCAGTGTTGACTAAGGAAGAGATGATGCTATTGAAATGAAAATATAATGGTGGTTGAAAAGCGACCGGCCAGGAAGAGCTCCTTGATGTGGATGGAAATCCTGAAGTCCGAGCAGTAAGGGGTTGTTCTGATTGGTAATACAACTGAGGAAGGGGAAAAATTTTGTGTTAGCTGAAAACACGACCAAGCTGGAAGGGGTCTTTGGTGGGGGTAACACATCTGAGGAACAAGAAAAGCGACGGGGCGTTTAGAAGACGACCAACCACGAAGTGGTCCTTCAGACACGGGTAAAACCACTGAAGAAAAGGAAAAGTGCTTGGACGTTCAAAAACGATCAACCAGGAATGTGTCCTTAGGGTTGGTAAAACCCCAAATAAACAAATGTTCTCAGGGGGAATTGGCAAATGACCAGTCAGGAAGGAGTCCTTGGTTTTGGCAAAATCCCTGAAGAACCGGAAAAGCCAATGTGTGGTTGGAAAGCGACCTACCAGGAAGCGGTCCTTTGATTTGTTCAAAACGAATGAAGAACTGGAAAAGCAGGAAGATTGGAAGACGAAAAAATCCCCAAGGAACCAGAAATGCCCCGGTAGTTGGAGAACGAAAAGGCTGAAAGGGGTCTTTGGAGTGGGTAAAACCCCTGAGGAAGCGGAAAAATTGACGTGGGTGGTTGGTAGGCGACCAACCACGAAGTTTTAGGGATGGGTATAACCCCCTGAAGAATGAAGGAAAGCGCTGATGGAATTCAAAAGCAACCAACCAGGAAGGACCAACCCCCATGGTGTGTTAAAAACCCCGAAGAACCGGAATGCTCTGGGGGAGTTAGATAACGACCAGCTTGGAAGGGTTCCTTGGTTTGAGTCAAATCCATGAAAAACCGGAGAATCGATGAGGGGCGAGAAAGCGACCTGCCAGGAAGGGGTCCTGGAAAGAGGAAAACACCTGGAGAGCCAAAGGTGCGCTGGAGGATTTCGAAATCGAGCAACCAATCCCCTCTTGGTTGCTCGATTTCGAAATCCTCAAGCGCATCTTTGGCTCTTCAGGGGTTTTCCTCTTTCCAGGACCCCTTCCTGGCAGGTCGCTTTCCCGCCCCTCATCGATTCTCCGGTTTTTCAGGGATTTGACTCAAACCAAGGAACCCTTGTGGTGGATAAATTCCACCGAAGAATCTGAAAAGGGACGGGGGGTTGGAGTACGACAAACCACGAAGTTTTTAGCTGTTTTGGGCCCCCTGAAGAACCAGCAATGCGCTGTGCGCTGGGGGAGTTGGAAAACAACCATTCCGGAAGTGTTTTTAGGTTGTGACTGAAAAGAACCGAAAAGAACCGAAAAAACAATGAGGGGGTTTGAAAATGGCCAATTAGGGGGTTTGAAGCTGACCAAGGAGGTGTGAAAAATCCTCAACTTCGATAGTTCAAGGACACATACAAGAAATATACACAAAATAAAAATACAAAATACACTGACGATAGGCGATCTTTGTCTTATCTTTTCTTCTTGTCTTTTTTTTGTTTCTTGATCACCTCACCGAATGACTGGTGAAAGAATATGGAATTCAGTGCGTCTATATTCGAGTCCTCGTCTAAAAAAATCATGGGACAGTATAGTTAGTGTTGATGTGGCAGCTTATTTTGGTCATGGATAGTGGCTTTTTTAGAGATCTCAGACGGACCAAAACAGTCGTGTCCTAATGTTTTTTGCATCTATTCCATTGATGCATCTATTCAGTTGCATCTATACCAGTAAGGGTCCTGGAAAGAGGAAAACCCCTGAAGAGCCAAAGATGCGCTGGAGGATTTCGAAATCGAGCAACCAAGAGGGGATCCTTGTGGTGGATAAATTCCACCGAAGAATCTGAAAAGGGACGGGGGGTTGGAGTAAGACAAACCACGAAGTGTTTAGCTTCAGGGCCCCCTGAAGAACCAGCAATGCGCTGTGCGCTGGGGGAGTTGGAAAACAACCATTCCGGAAGTGTTTTTAGGTTGTGACCGAAAAGAACCGAAAAAAAACCAAAAAACGATAAAGGGGTTTGAAAATGGCCAATTAGGGGGTTTGAAACCAACCAAGGAGGTGTGAAAAATCCTCAGCTTTGATAGTTCAAGGACACATACAACAAATATACACAAAATACAAATACAAAATACACTGAAGATAGGCGATCTTTGTCTTATCTTTTGTTCTTGTCTTTTTTTTTGTTCCTTGATCACCTCACCGAATGACTGGTGAAAGAATATGGAATTCAGTGCGCCTACATTCGAGTCCTGGTCTAAAAAAATCATGGGACATTATAGTTAGTGTTGATGTGGCAGCATATTTTGGTCATGGATGGTGGCTTTTTTAGAGATCTCAGACGGACCAAAACAGTCGTGTCCTAATGCTTTTTGCATCTATTCTATTGATGCATCTATTCATTTGCATCTATACCAGGAAGGGACTCTGGAAAGAGGAAAACCTCTGAAGAGCCAAAGATGCGCTGGAGGAATTCGAAATCGAGCAACTAAGAGGGGATCCTTGTGGTGGATAAATTCCACCGAAGAATCTGAAAAGGGACGGGGGGTTGGAGTACGACAAACCACGAAGTGTTTAGCTTGAGGGCCCCCTGAAGAACCAGCAATGCACTGTGCGCTGGGGGAGTTGGAAAACAACCATTCCGGAAGTGTTTTTAGGTTGTGACCGAAAAGAACCGAAAAAAAATCAAAAAACGATAAGGGGCTTTGAAAATGGCCAATTTGGGGGGTTTGAAACCAACCAAGGAGGTGTGAAAAATCCTCAGCTTTGATAGTTCAAGGACACATACAACAAATATACACAAAATACAAATACAAAATACACTGAAGATAGGCGATCTTTGTCTTATCTTTTGTTCTTGTCTTTTTTTTTGTTCCTTGATCACCTCACCGAATGACTGGTGAAAGAATATGGAATTCAGTGCGCCTACATTCGAGTCCTGGTCTAAAAAAATCATGGGACATTATAGTTAGTGTTGATGTGGCAGCATATTTTGGTCATGGATGGTGGCTTTTTTAGAGATCTCAGACGGACCAAAACAGTCGTGTCCTAATGCTTTTTGCATCTATTCTATTGATGCATCTATTCATTTGCATCTATACCAGGAAGGGACTCTGGAAAGAGGAAAACCTCCGAAGAGCCAAAGATGCGCTGGAGGAATTCGAAATCGAGCAACTAAGAGGGGATCCTTGTGGTGGATAAATTCCACCGAAGAATCTGAAAAGGGACGGGGGGTTGGAGTAGGACAAACCACGAAGTGTTTAGCTTGAGGGCCCCCTGAAGAACCAGCAATGCGCTGTGCGCTGGGGGAGTTGGAAAACAACCATTCCGGAAGTGTTTTTAGGTTGTGACCGAAAAGAACAGAAAAGAACCGAAAAAACGATGAGGGGGTTTGAAAATGGCCAATTAGGGGGTTTGAAACCGACCAAGGAGGTGTGAAAAATCCTCAACTTCGATAGTTCAAGGACACATACAACAAATATACACAAAATACAAATACCAAATACACTGAAGATAGGCGATCTTTGTCTTATCTTTTCTTCTTGTCTTTTTTTTGTTTTTGATCACCTCACAGTAGACAATCTTAGTTTAATAATACTCCAACTTTGACTCTTTGATCCTCTAAAAATTTTAAAAAAATTCATGGTGCTCATCGGTCTAGATCGTTGGCATTTTCAATTTTTGAAAAACAAAACTTAGCTTTAGGGGTTTGTTTCGAAGCTCTGGGCTTGGGTGTCAAAAATGTTAATAACAAGTGTTGGGAGGGGTATTTTCTTAGGACTATTATGGTTTCGCTCTGTTAATATGAAATTAAAATTAATTCTTTGTCTTCTCTTGTTCTGATGCAATGAAATGTTTTCAAGGTAGTCAACTATTTTCGTCAGGTTTTGAGATAATAATTTTCTTTCGATTTTGTCGACTTTTCTTTCTTGATCGAATAAAATTCAACGTGTCGTAGACAACTTTGTTGTATGAAACCGCGTGAGGTTTCCTCTTCTGGTGAATAATTGCGCATTTTTTGTGCATTAATTGCATGTCGTGTAATTTCACCTAAGACAAAATTTTCCCGTGTGATAGTTAATCACGACTTTTCGAGGTCTAAGAGTATGAAGAAAATGAGTTCTTAGTCGGAATTTTGGTTTGCATCTTAGTTTCATCAGTTTTCATGAGCAGTTATCAAATTGAAAATTAATTAAGAGTTACGCCCAGCTTGGGTTATGATAAAGGAGCGTTGTTAACTTTTATTTTGTTGCCAAAAATTAAAAAGATAATATGTTAAGTTTAAGCTAGGTCACCGTAGACGCTATTACATTATTTATGACAGAAACTGAAATTCATTGGAACAACCAGCCAAGGAAAGTACTTCCGGATCTAAGCCGGGAAGCAACCAACCACTCTGGCAGCTGATTTAATTTTCAACTCGATCATTAAAATTTAGTGCATTACCGATTTGTTCCGTTAAACAGGTGAAGATGCTTTGGAGCGGCTCAATTCTTGGACTACTTGTTCTTTTCTTCGGTATTATAAACAGGTTTGTTGCCGTTTACTTGTCTCCTTTTCTGTGTTGACTACTTCTCGTAAATTTGCTGAGCCCAGTATGAGAACGCAATGATTTTAGTCGAGGGGTCGACTCTATGAGATCACAATTATAAAAAGTCTGCTAGATGAGGATAGGGATAACCCGGGTCGAATGTCCTCCCAAAATCCTCCCATTTTGTTGTAAGAGTGGGGGGTAATTTGTCTATGGGGGGTAAATTTATGTGGGAGTCTTTAATTCAGGGGGGGGGGTAAAATGATGTAAGAGTTGGGCTGCAATAGGAGGACTTTTGAGAAATTACATCCCCTGACTAAAATTGCCAGGTAAGAGTGGGCTGCAAATGGCTGCAATGGGAGGACATTTGAGGAAATAAATCCTCTGACTAAAATTGCCATGTAAGAGTGGGCTGCAATGGGGTGCAATGGGAGGACTTTTGAGGAATTACCCCCTGAATAAAATTGCCAGGTAAGAGTGGGCTGCAATGGGTTGCATGGAGAGTACTTTTGAGGAATAACCTCCCCTGATCCCCTGACTAATAATGCCAGTGAGGGGGTAATTTGTTCAGAGGGGGTAAAATGAAGTAAGAATTGAGCTGCAAAGGGGGGTAAAGTGGTGTAAGAGTTGGGGTTATTTGTTCAGAGGGGGTAAAATGAGCTAAGAGCTGGGCTGCCAGGGGGGGGGGGGGGGGGTAAAATGATGTAGTGAGTTTGGGGGTAATTTATTATGAGGGGGTAAAATGATTTAAGAGTGAGGGGTAATTTGTTGCGAGGGGGCAGTTCTAACAAGTATTACTCCTCATATATATATATATTATATATATATATATATATATATATATGTATATATATATATATATAAATATATATATATATATATATATATACATATTTAGGCCCTCAAGAGTTGGACCGGCAGTCTTCAAGTATGGGGGCTAAAACAATGTAAGATGGAGGGGGTAATATGATAAAAGAGTTGAGCTGCCAAGGAGGGTAAAATGGTATTAGAGTGAGGGCCTTATTTTTTCAGAGGGGGTAAAATGATAAAAAAAGTGGGGTTGCAATCGGAGGATTGTTTAAGAAATTGCAGCTTAAAACTCTTACGTCTTTTTGGGTTGCATTAGGCTTCCAACGGAGGTAAAATGGTGTAATTTAACGTCTTTTTACAAATTCCATTTCTGATCGCTTGTAAATTGTCTTGGTTATAAATTTCTCGAAATCTAAGATCCATGGAAAACATTTAAAAACCAACAAAGTTTTGCCCAAAGTTTAAATGGTCAGTTTTTTTTGTTAATGTTCGATAGTTCAGGTTTTTTGGAAGAGCGAGCCATCTGATCATATTAATTAATAACAATTACTCAGTGCCCTTGAACTTTGGTGCTTCAGTCGGCTTTTAAAAAAAACTTTTTAAAAACTTTAGGACCGGAACGCATTTGCAAAGCAGGAACAAAGCCAAGACGACAAATTTTTTCATTTAAGTAGTAAATCTTTGGTACTTTTTTGGTATTTTGGGCCAGTCCTTCGGTCAAAATAATTGTTCCGGTAGCTTTTGGAACATTGTTTAATTTATTGGAGAAACAGAAATAACAAGAACTGCTTTGGTTTTTTTGGAGAACTGAAAACTATTCGAATTGTAATCCGGCGCTGCTTTTTCTTTTCATGAAATATTATTTTTGCCTTTTTTTCTTATATTTTCACTAGAGATCATAAAGATTTAAAATCAAAATTCAACTACTGACAGGTAAAATCCAGGAGCAATTAAGATGAGGGTCAATGAGCCTACATGTCATTTTAAAAGAAAAATTGATGGCTTTTTTGGCATCAATAACTTTTGCGTAAAATTAAGAAATCTTTAGTTCTACCGGTGTCCGTTGTTATTTTGTAGAGTTTCAATTCAGTCTCACGCCGATTTTGTCCATTTTGACTGGTTGCACAGATATAAAAGCTAGTGAAACAATCGTTGTTTAGTCAGTTAAGGGCTTTTCTACCTCCGGGTCCTAAGAAAGTGTTCTGGAACTAACATTTAGCGGACTTTAGCTAGTTTAAATCGACATTTAAAAGAAAAAGTGCATCAAATTTTCCTTTAAATATCAAGGTTTACCTTTGCCAAACTAATTACTATGCAATCAATTGTAACAATGGAAGCTTAGCGATCGAAAGGTCAGTTTTGGTCGCATTGTTGGGTTTTGCAATGAAAAAAGATTCGGATTGTAATTTGGACCTGACTTTTTTGAAATATTTGCTATATTTTTTCATCACAGTTACAAGCAATTATGTTTTCGTATACAAATTTGATAAAAAAGGTCTTCTTTATGTTCAAATGAAGTAAAAAGTATAAATCTTGAAATTTTGTGTTTTCTGAGTAAAGACCATGGTTTTCATGGCGCCAACGAATTGTTTTCGTGAATTCTTAATGAGTTGTTAGGTTTTGCAATCTTTTGATGTTATTTTTGTGGTCTTTTGACAGATTCTAACTAATCAAATGTCTAAATCGGGACCTAAATGCTCATGAAATAACTATCTTATGCTTTCAAACGGTGCATAATGTTTTTTTTGCTAATATAACTGTTGAGTGGTCAAAATTCAGTATTTATTCTTGATGTTGACTTTCTGGTCAAAATAAATGTTTCTGTAGCTCTGGAAAAGTATTTGTTTTTCTGGACAATCTTTAATAGCAAGAACACTTTTGTTCGTTTCGTAGAATTCAAACCTCTTCAAGTTTTATTGGTTTGCTGTACTTTTCAAAAAAATATTTTTATTCCTTTTCATCTTATACGTTTATTTTTAAGATTTTAAATCAAACTTCGACTATTGATAGGTCAGTTCTAAGAGGAAAAAAGATGACGGTCAATGAAAATGCATGTTAAATAAAATGAAAAATTGATTGTACTTTTCGTTTCAACGCAAGTTGGGCAAAATTGTGAAATTTTGAGTTCTGCCAGCGTTCGTGGTCTTTTTGTAGTCATTCAGCTTGGTGTCACTATTGGGAAATCTAATTGGATTCCGATGTACAAGCACGTTAAATTATTTGTTTTTTAGTTGAAAATCTAAGGTCGCTGCAACTTCTAGTTATAAAAATATGATTAGAGAAATTATCTTTTTTTTGGCGATTTGCCACTTTCAATCTATTTCTTCCACTTGCTAGTGTAGTCTCTATAAAGAGAGAACGAGAAAGATATTTCATTTTTCAAGTGAGAGTTGATACAAATCTCGTAGTTCTTTGAATTTTTTAAATACAGTTTTTTTTGCGATGAGACAACGACTTCTTATCACTTTTATTTTGTTTTCTTATTTTTTTCGAGCCAACTTTTGAGGATTTTTTAATACCTTGTTCGATTATCGCAATAGCTGCACTTCAATGATAAGCAATATATCACTATAATGTTGTTCAGAGAAGGTACAACTGATAGTATTTCATATTTTCAGTGAATAGGTCATGGTTTTATAGCCTTCGACATTGTTTCAAGGCAAATTTGTATTTATTTTGTGATTATTGCATGTGTCTGTTCTTTTTGCCGATGTAAGACATTCTATTCTGGATTAACAAAGGCTTCAATGGTTTTATATGATTATGTAAATGAAGCCCTTCAAGGTTTGCAGTCTATAGCTAATGGTATTTATGTGTTTGACATTTTTTTTTCAAAAAGTATTAGCTATTTTTTTTAGCTTTGTTAACTTGCTATCTTTTCGTTAAAAGATAAGTCTTAAATCTTTTCTGGACAAATGAAAGTGAATTGGTTCAATTTACCTTCTATTTGTTTCTGTTCTTAACATTTCGTTTATGTTTTTTTTTCGAAAAAGTAGATAGACACTGAGTTTTGGTTATAAGTAATGCTCTTTGTTTTTGACCGGTATTGCCGACCTTCTATGAAATTTTTATTTGTTTATATGGTAGTTTGAGGTTAAAGCAATTTTTCAATTTGAAGCAAATACTTTCGAAAAATATATTAATTTTGGAAAGTTTTCTATCTATTCTTCATTTTGTAGACAATTTAGTCAAAAGTGGTTGGACGGGTCGAAACATCATGTTCGATCGCACATTACCGAACCTCCCTGATATCATAGAGAAAGTTAAACAGTATAAAAATATAGAAAACGAATTTAAGAGAAACACAGAAAGCGAATATTTATTTTCATATAGAATGTAAACCGAAAACCAAGTTCTTGTATTGATAAGAGAAATAAACGCAAAAAGCATTCGTAAAACATTGATTGCTGCCTCTCTCTGAAATTTAGCCAAAATATTAACTCGTGAAGGTAATTTAACAATATACAAAATATTATCTTTTATTTTTGTCTTTTCCCCAAACCATTTAATTTTTTTTTTGCAAATGGATTGAACTATTTTTTTTTACTAAGTTAAACATTTTGTTTCAATTGTTTCTGCGTAAACCGTGTAATCTGGCGTGTTTGCTGGTCACCGTAAAATTGGTACGAAAAACGTTCAAACCAAATAGACTTTTCTGCTATGCTTAAATATGGAGAATAATATAATCATGTTGAGACCTTTTTCAAAGACAAATTTTTGCAAAAATTTAATTCTCGAACCTTCAGAGGAAGATTTCGAGTTTTTTTCTTAATTTTAGAAAATTGTCGACATTAGCCCTACTGTGACGTCAACATTATCAGAAATGTTGACGTCATAGAAAAATTACATAAACTTTTTCTAGCTGATTGTTGAAACGTTTAAAAATCCAATAAATTAATGAGATAAACATTTCAACGACCGTTCTTTGCTCGCGCAGGTGTGTTTTCAGATTGCCATACACGGCAAAACTTAATAATTAATTTTGAAAACAGCAAACTACAGAGAAATTGTTGATTGTTCTGAAGGAGGCGTTCTGATAACTCAGTGATTCTAAAAACAATTTCAAATGGTTTTGAAGGTATGAATTGAAAAGAAAAATAGCAGTTGTGGTGCTGTCATTTTTTGAAAATGGCTGTGGTAATCTACTCTTTTTGTTTGATCGCATCAAAAAGAGTCTTAATAAAGAACATTTCGATTATAAGAAAAACTGAAAAATCTCGGAGGGATGGTGCGATGGGCGTTGCTCAATTTCGTTTAGCTTTCCTCATACATTAAAACTGTGTTTCAAATTTTTACCTCTCATTTCTATATTTCTATCATTGTTGAATGTTAAGGACCGAAATTGACACTAATCTTCAGTTTGGCCCTCCTCCCGTTTATGCACCTGAGCTCCGTCTCCTCTGTAAATCAGTATTGACTGTTAATCAAAATTCATGTTTATAAATTTTCATTTTTCTATCAAAGTTGACTGTTGAAGACCCTAATCTACAATTTTCTTCAGTTTGGCCCTCCCCCTGTTTATGCACCTGATCTATTCCGTTTCCGTCCACTTTTTCTCTAGCTTCCTATATGTCTCCCTCGATAATTCAAGATCTATCCCTCCGGCCCCCAGCTAAGTAGACGTACACATTTTTGCACTCCCAAACGCACGTGCTTCCTTTTTCCATAACGAAGGGAAGTGCTATATATAAACATACATTTTTGTAACGGGGGTGGAGGTGGGGTGTTCTAAGTGCAGCAATGCTAAAAAGCCGGTAGTAAGTTCTCTTTATGCAAGTTTGTTGATGAATATAGACTCATTCTCGATCAATCTCGAATCATAGAAAGACCCCCCCCCCCACCGAAGTTTCTAAAGTTCTTGCATGAGTCGAGGTCTGCACTAGAGTAGCAATGGTACCTATATTTTCAGATATGAAGCATCGGTTGTTCGTTTTGAAACACGTTACGACCAATTTGATAGAAATCTGCTGGAATTTGAGGTTCTAGAGGTCTCCAAAATTCCGTCTGTCAGACTCTGTGGCTTGATATGCACTAGAGCCGCTTGGTGCAAAAGTTACAATCACAACCACAGAATGCGACTGTGTGAACTGATTATGACCGAGCTACGATTGCTAAATACGTCAACAGGTAAAATTCCAGCAGTCTAAATCTTAACATTCACAGTTCAATAAGTATCTTGATAATTTGGAAATAAGCGATTTGATTTTTTGGTGTACTTGACTAACTTTATAATTTATTTCAAAATTTTTACTATAGCTTGCTTGCGTTGTTTAACTTTGCTTACATGATTTGCTTTACATGCCAATCAAGTAAAATTTTTTTAGCTAATCTAAATTTTCTCTGTATATTTTTGCATAGATAACCACTATAAATACAAGCTAATTTTTGTATATTTTCAGTTCGAAATTTAATTTAAAATTCAACTGATTGAATTCTTTGACCCGTGTTATCGACCACGACAATGGTGTCCAGACCAGGTACAGACAGGCAAATTTTGGATCTACAGAATGCAGAATCAGCTACTGCGTGGATTATGTCTTTTGTGGCGAAATGTCGCGCAGAGAAGAAAAAGGACAAGGTCAACAACGACGGTACTGTACAGGACCTACAGTTAACCAATCTCTTCTTTAGTATGTGCGGGCAAGATGCAATTATTAAACTTAGGAGCCTAATGAGTCCTAGGAATTTGATAGACACTCCGTATAAAGACATCAGATTGGCGATTCAAAACTATATTTCTCCTAAAGAGAGAGTAGTAACGGCAGAAAGGGCTAAATTTCTGTCCGTTATACAAGGTGTAGGGGAGTCAGACGACGACTTCCTAGCACGTCTTAGAGAAGAAGCACGCTATTGTGACTTCGAAAAACTGAAAACAGCGGCCAACCCCGAAGAGGAGGTGGTAAAAATAAAGTTTATCTCAGGTTTGAGGGACCCTGAAGCAAAATTTAGACTACTAGACGGTTTTAAAGCAAAACCAGCAATGTCGGTTACTAAAATGACCGCGAGCTTACAGTTCAGAAGTCAAACAATGGCTTTTGCAAGTTCTTCATCAATTAATAAGCCCTTTAATGTGAAAGAAGAAGTTGGGTTCAACTTCAAAAAGACCTTTCGAAAACCAAATGAAAAAATTACGGCTAATAAAAACAACAACATGTGCACTAGGTGCGGAGGTAACCCACACTCTAGTAGACCCTGTCCAGCGCTAAGTAAAAAATGTAACACCTGTGAAAAGGTGGGACACTTCTCAAAAATATGTAGAAGCAGACCCCAACCAAATTCAGGTAAGTACAATAAACAGAATAACTTTTGCGAAGAAGAAAATGTTTCTTCAGAGCAAGCATCTCCAGCATCGGAAATGGGAATGTTTTATACTAAAGAACAAATCTTTAGCATGTCTGTGACATGGGAATATATCTCAATAAACAACTGCAAAGTAAAATTGCAGGTAGACACAGGTGCAGATAGCACAGTGATATCATCAAAGATATGGACTGAGCTTGGTAAACCTCAGTTGGATGGTAAGATAAGACATCTTGAAGCTTATGATGGTCATCAATTAACGCTTCTGGGATCACTTACTTGTGACGTTGAGTGGAACGGAAGCAGGCTCACTCAAAAACAACTTGCAGTTGTGCAGTCTGATAAAGAATTTGGACTACTTGGTAGAGACCTTCTACCCAAGCACGGCGTGAACAACATCACAGCCAAGCACCTACCTGTTGTGAAGGGTTACAAAGCTCATGTGAAGTTGATACCAGGAACACAGCCAATGTTCTGCAAAGCCAGAAAAATACCTCTACCTCTTCAAGACAAGGTCACAGAGAAGCTGGAACAAATGGTCAGACAAGGCATCCTTGAACAGGTACAGCCAAGAGGAGTCACTAATGCATCTCCAGTGGTGAGTGGTGTGGCAGAGAAAGAAGAGTGGAGAACTGAGACTTTGAGTGGACTTGAACGTGCACATCAATGGCAAGGTTATGGATGAGGACTACCCAATACCGGACATGGAGACGATCTTCCACAACCTACACGGGGCCTCATAAATTGGCAAAATTGACCTCTCAGATGCCTACTATCAAATTGAACTTGACGAAGAAGCTAAAGATATATGCACAATAAACACATCTCAGGGACTGTTCAAGATGTGCCGACTACCTCAGGGATTGAAAAACTCTTCTTCAATCTTCCAGAATTGCATCGAATCAACACTCAAAGGAATTAAAGGTGTTGTGATTTTTCAAGACGGTGTATGGAACTACCATGGAGCAGTTCGACAAGAGATTGCTTGCAGTCAGGAGTCGACTACGTGAGAAAAACTTTACTATTAATGAGAAAAAATCTAACTCAAAACCAGTCGATAGCGTTAGCGTTTTGGGATACTCCATTTCAAAGGAGGGAATAGCACCAGATCCCAAACATGTTGAAAAAATAAAAAATTTAAAAGACCCAACTAACAATAAACAACTCGAATCGTTTGTTGGGCTAGCTAAATTTTACAGAAGAATGATTCCTGATTTTGCAACAAAAATGCTACCCTTAAGTAACATGAAAAATAGCGATTTCTCATGGGGCAAAATGCAACAAAAAGCCTTTGAAGACATAAAAAATGAATTATGTGCTAACCCACTAGTGCAGCCATATAGTCTACAAAAAGAAGCAACAGTTACTACTGACGCCTCTGAAAAAGCCATTGGCGGGGTTCTTTCGCAAGAAGAACATCCAGTCATATATGTATCAAGAAAATTGACTCCAGCGGAGCAAAACTACTCGAACATAGAGCGGGAAGCACTGGCAATTGTGTTTGTGGTCACAAGACTAAAACAATTCCATCTTGGAAGACTATTTACCCTACAGACTGACCACAAACCACTCAAATATCTCTTGACACCAGACGAGGATATCCCGAAGACAGCATCAGCGAGAATCACAAGATGGGCAATAGCTCTAATGCGTTTCGACTATGAGTTGAGGTACACACCAGGAGAGCAGATACCCCATGCAGACGCTTTGAGCAGAATGGATTTTGGCGAAGACGAATCGGACAACGATCGAGTGTGCTTCGCAATCAATAACATCTACTTCGCCCACAGTGATTTGGTGACTCAAGCAGAAATCAAAACTGAACTTGGAACAAACAGACTTTTCCAGGACATAATGAAACGAATCAAAAACGGCAATTGGAAACAATGTTCAGAAGCGGAAAAAGGATTCGAACAACAGAAAGATGCACTTACTTTACATAATGGAATCATCTTCAGTGGTGTTGTTCCTTTCATTCCACCCAAACTACGACACTTGGTTTTGGCAAAAGCGCATGAGACACATCCCGGAATGAATGCAACTGAGGCATCAGTCAGAATGATAGCATGGTGGCCTGGCATTACCCAAGACGTTCAACACTTTGTTAGTAAATGTAAGAATTGTCAATTCAACAGGCCGAGCCTGGGAAAAACGGTCTCTACGTGGCCAGAAGCCGACGTTTGGGAACGCCTCCACATGGACTGGGGTTATGTTAAGGACCAAGGCAATATCTTAGTAATTGTTGACGCGGGTTCTGGTTGGATAGAAGCCTTCCCCGAGGGAAATAGAACATCAGAAACAGTTAAAATATATCTTAGTCAAATCTTTGCAAGATTCCGAATACCAAAAACTTTAGTTTCTGATATTGGTCCAGAATTTGTAAGTGGTGACCTTAAACAGTGGTGTGAATCACTGGGAATTAAGAAAAAATAATCAGCCGTCTATCATCCAAGAGCTAATGGACTAGCTGAAACACCAGTTCAGACAGTGAAGCGGGCACTTCAAGCGTGGAGTCCAAACCTTAATGTGTCATTTGGAGCATTCCTGCAAAGGGAACTGATGACACATCGCAACACTTCAAAGACGAGGAGCAAAACTCCAGTTGAACTCCTGTTGGGACGCAGAGTGAGACTACCAGCAATAGCAGATTTCGACTTGTGCGAACCCATTCTATTCAAGGCCAACGAAAAGACAAATACAGTTCCTGCTACCTTCATCATCAGGAAGGGCCTGAACACATCTTTCAAACAGCCTGAAAACTCAGCACGGACTATTCTATTGAGTGACAACCAAATTGCGAGACTAGACGAGGACAAGGTGAAAACTGAACCAGCAGTGGAGGAGACCATATCTCAATCAGAACCACAAACTCAGAACACAGATGTAGGACCTTCACATCAAGATGAAGCTTCTGCAGCCACATCATCTGCAGAGCACCAACAACCCGAAACCTCAGAGCCTTCACGAACATCAACAAGAAACAGAAAACAACCCGACAGATTTGGAGAACCTATACCCACAAACTTGCTTAAAAAAGGAGGAAGGATGTGTTGGTTTCCAAGAAACATCAAGAAACTTAGAAGTTTTCTTTATTAAAGTTTCAAAGAACGAAAGAAGAACTTACCTGACGAACTTTATTGCTGTGTCGATAAGTAATGGCCACAAAACTAAACTCAATTCTAATTTTGTTTTGGCGCTATCATTATCTTATTGACCTATCAATCATATGTCAGAAGCAGATTCTCCCACCAACAGAAACTTGATTTTAACATCCACCGACCTCCAACTAATGAACTCGATTGTACCCAAGCCATATATGATTCTCATGAAATGTTGATGAAAATAGAAAACCACTTCCGGGATTCGGAGTTAAGATCTATTCACATGCCAATCAAGTAAAATTTTTTTAGCTAATCTAAATTTTCTCTGTATATTTTCGCATAGATAACCACTATGAATACAAGCTAATTTTTGTATATTTTCAGTTCAAAATTTAATTTAAAATTCAACTGATTGAATTCATTGACCCGTGTTATCGACCACGACACCCTACTTGTATACTTTCATGTTATGCAACCTCAATTGTTTCACCCCTCAACCATTTCACCCTAATTTCGTAATTTATTTAACTGCTTAAAATAACTTTCAGGATTACTCGTTCCAATTATGGTTATACATAGGTTTTGGGAAAATGAACTGTCATTATTTTTTCAGTTTCTTCAATTGCAAGTCATGGCTGGCATCATTACACGCCATCACCCCGCGTCCGAGGTTGTACCGAAATAGAGACACTAGAGTGTGTCCAAATTTGGCCAGATGGAACTCTTACTACAAGTGACTCCATTACTATCTTATGGTCACTACCTGACCAATATGACACTGAGTTCAAAGTCGACCAGGAACTGACAATAAAACATGACGAGCATCTGGCCCAGTTTAGTAGCATAAATGCGAATGTTGAGGACCACAACTTGGATTCACTGGACAGAAGTTTCAGTCCAATTGAAGCTATGATTCCAGGAGTTTTGTATCAATTTCAGTTGATGTTAGTTGATCATTTTTTTTTCTAGTTTGGAATGATTTCAATCATCTGCTTGTCGTTGAAACATTTACGTCCAGTTGTTGAAATATCAGATTTCTCCAGTGCCAGATACTAGTGTATCAGAAATTTTAGGATTCATTGCCAGATTTATGAATTTGGAAAATGCGTTTTCGATTAAGATTATGTGTCTCTGCTAAAGTGACTTCGAATTTCTGACGTTTTTGAAACTGCTAAAAACTTGTCGCACAGAAATTTCCAACAGAAATTTAAGAAATCATTTTGTACCAATTTCAATTCAGTGAACTTTTTTCTCATTGACATTAAGTTTACAGAGCCACAATAAAACGGGTCAAGGTATCCGGAGAGTGTATGTGGAAAATTTTGTATGAAATCCTATGAGAGAATGGAAAATATGTAAGAAATATGCTGAATGGTTTAACAGGTTAGTATTATGTGCTCAGTGTGCTGAATTGAAACATTTTCAGCCCCTTTAACGATTTTTGTTCAAACATTCAAATCTTATTTTAGCATACCTCTTATATAAATTCAACACTTCGAAAGAATTGAAAATCTGCAATTTCATCGCCTTTCTTTCATAAATTCAGAACATTTCTTGAAATAATTCAGAACCCTCTCAGACAATTTTTGAACAAATGAAAAACTTTTCGTAGTCCAGACCTATACTTATGAAAAGACCCGAATTTTGACCAGAATTACACAGTCGAGTTTCTTAGTTAGGGTCCAGCAAAAGTCTTTTCATGGGTCGAGCAAAAGTCTTTTTAAAGGTAATTATGGTCGAGCATGGTCGAAAAAACGTTTCTTCATACGAATTTTTTTTGGCTCAAGCATGGTCTTTTGTTGCTTCTTCATAGAAAGTCTTTTCACAAGTCTGCTTTATTTTTCAAATGTCGAAAATAATTATTTGTTTTTTTTTGCTTCTGCATATACTGAAGCAGCAACGGATCAAGACTAAACAGCATTGCAACGCTTCAACTTAAGACAAAGTTGGGAAACTGCCAAAAGTCATTAGAACTTTTGCAATTCTTAAGATAAAGCAGTTATTGCAGCTGTACTATATTGTCACATTACTTGACTGATTGAAACTAGGTAGATTAATTCTAAAGATCTTTTTCACATTGGCCATGATAAAAATTTGGCGTTATTCATTTTTTTCGTACCAAAATAATGAAACACCTTTTTTTGGAAAACAGCGCAGATTTTTGATGGATCAATAACTCGACCCAGTTTTTGTAATTAGTTAGTTTGAATCAAGCAAAAGTCGAGCAGAAGATTTAATGTGTCAAAAAAGACTCATAAAAAGATTGTTTTCTCGATATATAATTTTGAATTTTGAAATGTTTGCTAATCAAAAATATAGGTCGAAAAAAATTCCAGCTTAACTTATTGGGTGGAGCAAATGTCCAGAATTACAAAATTTGGGTCGAACTAAAGTCCAAGTGATTGAAAAAATGTCTAGTCAAAATTCTTTTCATGGTTCTTTGGGTCCAGCATGGTCTATTTATACCCATGTTTGGTCGAGTGTGGTCTTTTCATAGGTCGAGGTGTGGACAAATGTTGATAATAAGCACGTGAAGCTCATTTCTTGCATAATTTCTGAACTTCAAATCCATGGAATTTCATCGCTTTCAGCACATTTCTTTAAAAATGTCAGCTTATTTTTCAGCACATCCCTTATATAAATTCAGCACTTACGAATTCAGCGCAATGCATACCCTAATTTGGAGAAGGGGAAGTGCAATGGGTAAGATACAAAAGTTTTATCAGCCTACTGAAAAATTCGTCGGTGTTGTTTTCCATGAGACAATTTTTTAACGCAGTCTGATTTGTTTGATTATTGATGCAAACTTTCAGTGACCTCTTCGAGGGGAGACCAGCCCAGTTTCCCTTGCTCACTTCGGAGTCGACTTACCCGAGTTCAGTTGATGAAGTTAGTGCTCTGCGACAGTTCACAGAGCATACAATTGAGTTTCATTGGACATTTGTCGGAAGTGCGCAGGTTACTAAATATACACTTTAAACTTTTTCGTACTACGATATTACATTTGTCATTGGTATATTATGCTTTTTAAACAGACAAAATGATATCTTATTTGAGATTAAGTCAATTAGAGTCAATTAAATTATCGTATTTCGCCTAAAGAAGATTATTTTCAGCTACCCCGTTTGTGATATTAGGTCGAAAGTGTATTAGGTCGAAAGTATGTTAAGGCGCATATCAGTACTGATTAGGAACCATGATCATGTCCTTTTTTACACTTGTCAGTTTTCTGCACGTCTTGGCCAAGATTTGCAAGTCTAAATGTAAATAGGAAAAAAATGGGAAATGAGTCCAAAAAACAATTGTGAAAACAACAAAAAGTGCCAGGAAAATGTCGAAAAATGAGACAGAAGCCAAAAACTAGCCGTCAAATCGTACAAAAAAAAACGGCAAATAGAAAAAAAAATCCTGAAAAATTCAGAAAAGAGATTGGAAAATCACGAAAAATAGTGCCTAATATTTGTTTAATATTTATTTAATAACATTCTAAACTAGTAACACTACGTTTTATCACACAGAGCACATTAAATGATTTTGAAATAGACAATAATGGGTAAAATAATTTTCTATGACTACCCTAGTCATTGATCATTGCAAATCTTATAAGATTTTATAAGATTCTTATCTGGCCTTGCAAGTTAATGCATTAATCTTGTAAGATTGTATAAGAGACTTACAAAATTTACTCTGAACTTATATGATCTTATAAGAGTTGTAAAAATTCGTAAGATCTTATAAGATTCTTATAAGATATGTTTTAATCTTATAAGAGTTCCTAAGAATAGTAACAACTGGTAAGATCTTATAAGGATTTTATAAGACACACATTATTCTTAAAAGATTAAAATATATCTTGTACGTCCTTACAAGAATCTTTTAAGACACACTTTTTTCTGCTAATGTATGTCATAATAGAATCTTATAAGACACGCAATTTTCTTATAAGATAAAAACATGTCTTATCAAAAGACTATACCAAAAATCTTACAAGACACAAATTTTTCTGCTAAGATTAAAGCAGATCTTGTATGATCATAATAGAATCTTAAGGCACACACAATTCTTATAAGATTGCACTTATCTTGCAAGATCTTATAAGAATCGTATAAGAAACACAACATTCTTTTCAGATTAAGGCTTTGGAAGAGCTAATGAATAGAATCTAATACAGAAACACTTTGTTCTCGTAAGGTATAACAGATCTTGTACGCATCTCCAAGTTTTTCTGTGCATTGCTAAGAACCTATGAAGATACATGAGTAGCTAAAACTTGACTTTTAAGATTTTGAATGATTGCGTTTGGCAAATATTTTCTATACCCTAACTCGTTCAAGGAACCCGAACGATGTAAAAACTGAGAACTAAAAATTGAATAATGATTTTGTCACGTACAATTTGTAATTTAAGGCAGAGATACATTGGTAGCAATCAGTGTAAGAAAGGTTGTAATGCTCGACTTGGATGGCTACGTTCTCAAATATATATCAAAAAACGGAGATTTCGTATTGCTTGAATTTATTTGATACTTCGATCAGCAAAGGTTCGAACAAACAACGGAGTTTACAAGAAAACAGCAGTGCTCTACAAGAAAAAGCTCCTGTTCTACCAAACAGAAAAGATGTTTTCACGTTGGAAAACAGGGCCAACAATGTTAGGCTCGAGAGTGTTAAATGAAAACTCATTAAAGAGCAAACTAAAGAGTATAATTTAGGTAGAATTACAGTTAAGATTCAGTTTGGTTCAATATTTGCTCAGTATTGAGGAAAACTCCAAAACGAAGTCCTAATTATTAATACTGATTGCACAACAAATTTGCGTAAATTTACGTGAAACTGGCCCTGAAGATATCTTGAACTAATTGAGGAGCTTTCACTAGATGGAATTCCTGCTAAAATAGGAACTCTAGCGTTGTGTGGTACCAAAAAAATGATGTCCCCAATATAGCGAATGTCTGTAGTTTTTCAAGTTTTGACATGTATGATTTTTTCTCAGCAATTTTCAATGAGCCAGTTACGTTGTCCAGTCAAGAACGAGTCAGTGTAAACACAATGCAAACAATAAACAATATTTGGTACAGTAGTTGTGGATAATTCACCAAATATTTGAAACATACTCCTATTTTACGCTCTCTTGAGACACCAATTTCTCTCAAATTATCAAACGACTTAAAACTGCCCCTCGGAAGTATGTTTGGAATCACTCTAAGTCCCCTCAGCAGTTAATCACCTACCACGAATTGAAAACAAAAAATTCACCACGCCGAAGAGGCCAGTTTGTTTTGTATGTTTTAATTAAAAAACAACAACAACCAATTCCTGAAACTACAGATAATGAAAAATTGTTGGACTGGCCAGTCTTTTGGTTCAAACAGCTTCTTGCACTAGAGAGAATTCATTATCAAACAATTTTTACTATTTGCACTAAGCAAAATGCTCAATTAGAGTTTAAGTAATTTGTTTTTTTTAAACATTTTTTAAGATAAAAGGAACACTGATTTTCTAGATGTGACCTTTTCAAAATTTTTGTGTAGACAAGGACCGTCATTGGTAAAGTGCGCTTATAATCAGACTTCAATTTATACCCTTGCTAAGACAAAAACTAGATATGGTCGCGATTTGAGTGAAAGATATGTTTTGTTCTGTGCCAGAGTTAATCTTGTAAGATCGCATTTAATAAATCTTACATCTTATAAGATTTAAAATGTTCTTATACAAACAAAGTCTTACAAGATCTTACGAAAATAATCTTACATCTTATAAGCTTTGCAATTTTCTTCCGCTGAGCAAATCTTGTAAGATTTTATAAGACAATACTTACGTCTTACAAGATTCACTCTGTCTTGTAAGATCTTACAAGATATGCAATGTCTTACAAGGTCTTACAAGATATGCTCCATCTTATAAGCAATTACAAGATATGTAGTATTGGTAAGAATCTTTTAAGATCTTGTAAGAATTGCAATGGTCAATGACTAGGGTAGTATAATTTGATTAGAATTGCGGTGTTCCTTGTCCGAGGGCTGATGTCGAGGCTGAACATTTGGGCTTGGAGAAAGAGTCATTACTTGGGAGGGCACAGTTACCTTCACTGCTGCACATCTTTGTTTACTTTTCGTTTACCTCTACAAAATTAGGCATTCGGTTAATCCAAAAAAGACAGATCATAAGACAAGTACAACTAATCTAACTTCTCAGCTGTAAAGAATCCGTGTTCTCGTTGTTTTTTAGAACAAATTAAACGAATAAATTTTTTGAAATTCAAATTTTTCATCGGATCGAAGAGTTGTTCAAATCAATTCAAACCCAACATTTGCCTTTGCAGAAGGTTTTTTGGAACTGGAAGTATATTTGGTCTAGGTTGTCTATGAAAAAAACCGTGCTCTCGTTTTTTCGGTACAAATTAAGCGGATGAACTTTTTTGAAATTCAAATTTTTCATCGGATCGAAGAGTTGTTCAAATCAATTCAAACTCATTCCCAAAGTTTATCTTTGCAGAAAGTTTTTAGAACTTCAATTATATTTGGTCTAGGTTGCCAATGAAAAAAAAACCGTGCTCTCGTTTGGGTTCATCTTTGTGTACACTTTTATGAAGAAACAACAGGGGTGTAAGAGTGTAAAAAGAAATGATACAAGTCATAACGGTGGAAAAAAGATTGTATTTTTTTATCAGTTCACAATAATTTACACTCTGTAAATAAAAAAGTGTGTAAGAGTGTAACAACAATTGATACTTAGAATAGTGGTGCAAAAAAGAATGTAATATTTTACCATTCGACCCTAAATTACTCTTTGCAAAGAGAGTAATAAGAGTAGAGAAAAGAGTGTAAATACAGTGTTTTTTTTACAAAAAAAAACACACTCTCACACTCTTTTCCCGATAAATAGGAGTGGAAAACGGATTACACCCTCTACCCCGCTAATTAGTGAAATAGGCGTGAAACCTTGGCCCGGATGTAATTTTGGGTAGTGATGACTAAAATCTTCTCAACACATCCGAATCTGCTTATTTGACGCTGATGTGTTATTTATGTTTATCTGATATCAGTTCTCAAGCACCCCCGGAACTTGGCATTAAGTTTAGTTTGAAAACGTGATAGTTTAACGAATTATCGCACTCCAAAATTTTTAATCGGCCAACAGTTTCCAGACTTGCAAGACTTTAATATTTAAACGATCCAATTACTGATATAGACTTGAGAGCACTTTAGTAAGCATGCGTGTTAGTGTTACTTCGCTGCAATTACGCAGAAAAAAACTTACTATTTCATATAACAGTTGTTCCATTTTTGGACTCATCATAAAAAACCAATTTTAGTTTTTTATTCTTTTTAGTATCGTCTTTGATATCAAAGTTGTTATGTTAACAAAATTTATTAAAAAGTTCAGTCATCACTGAGTTATACAAATCCCATCCCAAGCCAAATTAAACAACAGAAGTTATTGTTTCGACCCCATTTGTGGGGGGGGGGGGGGGGGGGGGGGGAGGAGGAACTATGTACTCAACTGGGTTTTTTTGTTCAGACAACTTTGACCGATTAATATATTCATCGTAGAGAAATGTGAGTGGCATCATTGAAAAGCTGTGGTATCAAGAAATTTGAAATATTGAGGTTTGAATTTTTGTGTGAAACCGGGATATTTGGCACGATTTTGTTTAACTTCATCGTAATTTTTGTTCAATTTAAGATCTTTTTCTATAGAAAATATTATTTAAAAATTACAATTCACGCTGCAAATGAATAAATTTTGTGCTCCTAATAGAAGACAGGCGATAAAACGCTAGTTCTGGTCTCATAGGAAAATTTACTATCAAAGAAATTCGAATTCTATTTGAGAGCCGTTTTTTTTAGATAACCTTTCATATTTTTTTGCTTTTTATTACGTCACTTAGAGACTAATCACTTGTCATATCAAGTTTCCGTTAATTACAAACCTCAATTGCAGTTAAATGATGCCCAATGAACAAAAAAAATCATGGAATCGCTCATGTCTTTTGGCTTCGACTCTAGTTTTCGGTAATTTTTAATGAAAATCGGATTTTGTTTTTGAGAAGATTCACTAAGTTTTTACAATCTCATGACAACGAATTGCATTAGGTTTCATAATGAGCATTAAAAGAACCTATCAAGTGTTTTGAGTGGACAGCTAACGGCTGTTAAGTCTTTAAAATCAATTTTCGGAATTTTTTTAAACGTTAATCAATCTTAAACTTATTTTTGTGAACTTTATGTCAATCTCAGTACTAACAGGACCCCATTCAATTTTATTGCAAGCAAATTTTAACCTGTTAAGCGGTTTTTTCTTCTAACTATTGGTTTTATGACTTCGATGCCACGAGTTTTCAAAATTTTCCTTCTAATTTTTCCATAATTTTGGTTCCTTTTGAAACCTTATCGCATCCCAAAGATGATAGTTCTCCATTGCTTAGAGAATATATTCAGGGGATCATAGATAAAATTTTCTGAAGAAAGCTTATGGTTTAAATGACTTCGACACTTTATTCTCCGTTGAAAGCTAATAAATTTAATGGTGTTGATACTACAGGTTTAATAAAAAATTTCGTTTTTCTAATATATTTGTTCACATTTGTCGAATTTTTGAGGTCTTATTGCAAAAAAAGAATCCCATTGCTGTTGAAAAAATAAATGAAAAATAAATAATTGGAAGTTTTCAACCAAAATTTCAATTTTTGAAGGCTGCGTTACCTATTTCTCACTTTGTTTTGAATTTGTTGTTTTTGCCTGTTTTTTTTATGTTTATTTAGTCAGAAAATGCTGAGAGGTCTCATAAGTTTCTAATTGATGATTGAATAAATTATCTAACTCAATGCAGTCAGTTAATAGCAAATAGTTTTAAACTTTATGATTTTATTTGTTTTCGAAGATTTTTTTAAACCCTTCAGTTTTGTTGTTCTTTTCGACAAATTGTAACTTATTCTCATCATTGAGCGGTCCCATCTAATTTGTTGTAAATTAAAAATTATAAAGTTGATTGATTTTATGTCGTAACTGATGTTTTGTTTAATGGACAATATGCGTTTTCATAAAAGTTTTGTTGGTGTTCAAAATTTGTCTTTCTTTTCTCTTCTTTTTACCGCATTCGCTTAATAACAGATCCCAATTGTTTTCAAATGGGGTCCGTGTTGAATTATTTACTTTGTCAGAATAATTTCAACTGAAGTAGTTTAAAATAAAATTGTAATAAAAATTAATATTCGTTTAATAACTAATGATTTTAATGGCTTTAATAATTTGTGTTTTCGCAAATAGTCTGTATTTTTTTGAATTTTTCTGCATCGTTAGTCCGTTTTAATGGCTTAGTCTAACCACAGACAGGTCCTATATTTTCTGTAATTGCCTTTTAAATTTTTGTCAAGAACATTCAAGAATATTTCAAGAACATTCAAGAATATTTTGTTAAAACTAATGATTTTTAACGCGTTTGAAATTATTTGGTTCATAAAATGTCGACTGATTTTTGAATTTCACCTCATTATTTCTTCTGTTTTTCGATGCGTTACCCACTCTCAATAAGGTATGTGAGATCTGCTGTATAGCTAAGAAAAAGTAATTTTGTGTAGTTAAAGTTTTATCTGGTTGCATTTTGACGTTGTTAGCATGTGCTTTTAAATTTAGATAATAAGTTTTTGTCGTGAAATTTTTGTTTTTGTTTTTGTTGTTTGTTTTTTCCTCGTAGTCTTTCTAGTGTCAGATCTCATGAGCACCGTAATGAGGCATGGCTTTATGTATTTCAGTTAGTAGTTTGGGTGTGTAATGATTTTTTAAAACTCAAACATTTATTTTTGATTATCTCTTCGTTTGGTTGGCAATTAAGACAAAAATGAAGATGAGCTCGGGTCGGAACATCATGTGCGAACGCACATAAACGAGCCTCCTTGTTTAGTTCATTGACATATGGACTGTTCCGAATGAGGGATCGTGCTTGGGTGGCTGTCAAATTAGTGCTGTTGGAACCGATGCATTTGAGATTACAGAATTGACTGCTGGTCGCGAATACACAGTCTACACACAACTTACAAGCTTCTACGGCAAAAAGGTTTGCTTGCTATTCTCTTTAAATTTTTTAACGTTCATATTGACTATTTGCCTATTTCAGATCTTTTCAAACCTTTTTTGTAAATCCAGAAAATAGAATAACGAAAAGATCTGTGCAGACTCAATTGCGTTCGATTCCGCCTCTGGTCAGAATATCTTTCGTTTTTGAGGTCGTCCAGACCACTTAATTTTGGGCGCAGAAGTAACCAGTATGCGGTAGATTGAATCTGATCACAGGTCGATTCGGTGTGCACCTAAGGCTGGGAATAGAGCTCAACTTAAAGTAATTACTTAAGGTAATTACATTAATGTTTCGTTATTTTCCCCAATTCCTAATTCAAAGTGACTCTTCAGTCTTTGAGGATTTCCATCGCAATATGCTTATTCGTTTATGTGAATAATTCATAAAAACGAACGTTTTATAGCCCAATTTCCCTCAGTTGTGAATGCACAACTTAAAAAAGGAAACGTTGCATTCGCAAACATATTGATTACAAAAACACGAAACTTCCGTCAGAAACACCGTGATTAGAGATTTTTCAAAACGTTCCACCTGCCATGTACGAAGTTATGGCAAGCTAGCTAAAAGATTATTCTATTAATGAGCTGAGTAAAACTGCCGCCACTTTTGGGATAGAGAGAAACTGCTGATACTTAACATGAAACACATCGTCATTATTTCAACCTTTGAGATAACCCCGTGCTACGATTCTCATTTTTCTTGCCAAGTTCCTATCTGGGACTTGCCAAGACCAGAAGAAATCCTATCAGGAATCCTATTGGGAAACTTACCAAGAATTGTAGGTGGTGGTAAGTATATGCAAGTTCTCACTTTTCCCACTAGGAATTTTGAGAAATCTCGGATTCCTAGTAAGAAAAATGGGCACAATAAGAATCTTGCTAGGAAAATTTGAGACCCTTTAGGATTCTTGTCAGGAAAAGTGGGAGATAATTGGTTTCCCAGTGAGAAAAAGGAGAAAACAGTGGGATTAACCTTTGAGATAACGGTATTTTAAAAATTTTAATTTTAAGCCCGTACTAAACCCGTAATGAACAAGTCAAAAGCAAATATTTTTAGTCAATAAGAACCCGTACCGAACTCCAAGTGTAAATCAGTATTGGGCAATTGTAAATGAAAGTCTCCCAAGTAATATATTTTGCGCGCTTTCTCGCTTGAAATTTTTTTTTCAAGCGTATATTAACGGCACAGAAGACAAGCTCTCAACAGTCATGTTGGGGCAGTAAGGAGAATGAACGTCTTGGGAACGGGAGAGCGCAGTTTCGATCCCCGTACGGGAGAGCGCAGTTTCGATCCCCGTACGGGAGAGCGCAGTTTTTTCACTTGGCCTCAAAATATTTAACATGATTATTGTGAAAACAAAGAAACGCCTCGTTATATGTTGTCACGTTAGGCAAAACATCTCAATGGCACAATAAAGTCATCGTGGAAATCAGAAGAGCCAATTAATGACATGAACCAGTCTGTCAAATGGCAATTAAAAGAAATTGGATTTCGACCAGCCCAGGTATAACATAGACTTCTAAGTACTGAAACTCTCAAGGAAATTTGAACGCTAAGACCTCAAAATTTTTTCCATTAATTTATAAAGGTACACAAATAATTGGAAATAGTACCAACAGTCTTTTGATGTTATCTGTCAGAAAGGATCCAATATTTCGTGAAAATTGCTCTCAGACTAAGCAAAACTGCATGCTTGGAAAATCTCAAAAAACTCTGTATGTAAGTTAAGCTGTGAACAAGTACAGCAGAGCTTATCTTTTGAGTAGAAATTTGTGACATTTTCTGACCATTTAACTATGATACGACTGAGAGTAGTTTTCATCTAGTTGATCTCGTGAGGCATAAGTGCAATATTTGAAGAAAATTGAGAATGCACACATAGTGACACACAACTTCTGTAACAAAATTGATTAAAACTTCCTTAAAAAAAACCCAGCCGAACACGGATGCTGAATTGCTAATATAATCTTGCATGATTAGGCTTCATCTTACGGAGGTCTTCCGAGAATCACCATAATTAGCCTACCTTGTAAGAGTCGCAGAGAGCCGATCTTAACCCAGGTTTAGGTGCGTGACCCTATACCACTCTGATCAGACCATTTGGGTTGCACACTGGTGGCGTGGTGCCACCCAAAACACATGGTCTGGTAAACACTTGAGTCGCACGATGGTCTGGACAATGGTCGCACTATAATCAGACCATTCCTGAATACATGTTATAGTCCGGTGTTATTTGTTTGAAATATTCAATTCAAACATATATACTACTCAGCTTAAAATTGAATAATTTAGTATATCTTGTTTAGTTCAGGACACAACTATTTGATAAAAATATAAGCAAAAAGTCATTTTGAAGTGTCTGCACTTTTTCTTTTGAGTCATCAAAAACAGTGATAATAAAAACTGCAGTCAAATAAATATGGTCAGTTAATGCTCTGTTGTCAGACTTTGGGGCAACTTATGTCCAGAATTTGGTCTCTGATCAGACCGTAGGACAGAGTTTGGAGTATGGTCTGATCAGAGGGAGCGTTGGTCGCTCTAATTTCACACAAAACTTTGGGTCGCACCAGAGTCGCACGAAATATTTGGGTCGCACGATGATCTGATCAGAGGTCTTTTGGGTCGCACAATGTCGTACAATTCTTTGTGTTGCAGTACAGTCTGATCAGAGGGCTTTGGTCGCATAATGGTCTGATAGGAGGACAAAGTCTGGGAAATGGTCTGATCAGAGCGGTCTAGGGTCGCGCAGCTAAACCTTGGAATGTAATATTGGTCTCGGGTCGAGATGTTAGCGCCATTTCAGTGTGTGCTATATAAAAAACGCGCTGAATGCACCTAATTTCAGCGTATTTCAGGGCATTTTCTTACCTAAATTCAGCGCCATTTTAGCACATTTCTTACATAATTTTTAGCCATGTAACTGTTGACCTCCCAAAACTCGACCTGACAATTTATTGACAGCCAGTCATATCCGTTGCAAAAGAAATAGCTGAACAACGCAGTTTTCTAAAGCAGTCAAGAACACCATGCGGGTAACAAAATAGTAGATAAAGACATCTTATATATACATGTAATCATCGGGCAATTTTTTGAGGTGAATACCCAGAGGTTGGTGGCAGAGCAAATCAGTCTGTTTTTTAGGATTACCAGTACTCTGTTCATGTCACTTTTTACACTGGACAGTCTTGATTTTTGAGTAAAAGTTACTCCATGAAAAAAAAATATATTCAGCTTAAATCCAGCCATTAAGTTTTGCTTTATATGCCATTCGAACTTCTGCGTGGGTACTTGTATTTTATAATTTGCGTAGCAAGTCGTAAACACTAAGCTAAATGGGCTTTGTGGTAATTGCCTACAAACTAGCTTATATATAATTAGTGTGTATACGACTATATCAATTACCAGTTATAAGCTACAAATGTATGACATTATTCTCCTCAGACTTAATTTTGGGGTATGGGTAATTTTCAGACTACGCAGGAATAGTTTAGCCTGGATGAACTCCATGACCTCAATATAATCATAATTAGAAAAATCTGCGCATAAAGAAACCTAAATTGTTCTGGAGAAGCAATGTTTCAGAACTGAGTCAAGTTTTCGCTCTTAAAATGTACTGGTTCAGCGCTGAACTGCTCTGATACTTAAGTCCGGGTAAGGTCTTAGTTCAAACTAGTAACCTTTCAATCAATTTATGTAAACATTTTTCTTTTAGAGGTTTTTATACAGAGCGTCATTACGAAACACAAGACACAAATGTTATCGAGTAAATGAAATCAGCAATGCTCTATTAAGTAAATGAAACGAGAATTTTAAGAGCGTCTTTTTTGTTTGCCAATCAAATTCGAGTATTTCTAAACAATCAAATATTCATAGAATTCATTTTTTAGTCCAAATATTTTAGGTTTCTCAAATATATATATCGATCTGAGACAAAAGTTGGGTGACACAAAATAAACCTGTTTGCCGGCTGACTTTGTTGCTTTATGTTGCGTTCTCCCGGTGATTTTTTTGTCTTAAAAGTTGTCGGACCGAGCTGTTTGCTTTGGTAATTTTCGGTTAATAGATTTGTTAATCATAATTGAAGCTAATTAAATTCTCTATGAACAAAATAAAGTCCCGAAAAGGTGTTTTAAACGTCACTTTTCTAAGTTTCACGACATGCATCATTGTTCTCAGCCAATCAGATTCGAGTATTTCTAACGTTCAAATACGCAAAAACTCCACACTATTTTTCATAAAAAGTTCGGACAAAGTGCAGATAGCATAATAGTTGTTGAGCCTACTCATAAACTAAATCAATTGCGTTCTTTTTAGTCTAAATGTTTTTAGGTTTCAAAACATATCGGTGACCGGTGTGAACCGAAAGTTCACCCAGATAAAACCTGTTAGCGGGCTAAGTTTGTTGCTTAATGTTGCGTTTCATCGGCTGTGTTTTTTGGCCTAGACAATACCACAACGTTGTTGCAAGATGTGTTAATGTACGAAAGAATGTTAATACATCAACTTTTTTTGACATAGCCACACATCAAATTACAAGAGGCGCGGCAAGTTCAGCGACTTTGGCATTCCATGACTTTGGCCCCGAACGATACTGCGAGACGAAACGTGGCCTTTCGTCTAAAGTAGCGATTAGCTAAACGTAACCTTCAAGCAGCTATTAAATAATATTGTTAAGGTTGAGAGATAACAACCTAATGTAAATTGTGAATAAGATAAGCTTGAGCCAGCTCAACAAGAAGCTCTACTTGTTCAACGTATACTTGGCTAGAGAAACGAAGTCTCGAGGAACAAGAAAGATCGTGAGAACGGGTTATAAGAGATGCCAAAGTTTGAGAGCTAAAGACCAGTTGGTGTAAATGGGTAGCACACTAGGCTTGCAAGTAAGAGCTGCTGGTTCGAATCTAGTGCTGGTCCGTTTTCACAGTAGTTGCACATTCTTAGACCCCTAACCCCCTAATATCGTCAGCAAAAGACAGCGCTACGACTCGAAACATCAAATCTCGGCAGTACATGGCAAATTTATATTGGAGAATAGAGCCCTAGTTGAGAGGTCGACTTTATGAAAAGTCTTATAAAGTCGACCTGGGGGGGATTACCGTTAAGTACACGGTCAACCTCCTAGTAAGGGTCGACCTACAGTCTTTTCATAGGTCGACCAACCGTCTTTCCATACCCAATATTGGTCGACCAAGGTCTTTTCATAAATCCACCAACGGTCTTTTCATATCCCATATCAGTCAATCTAGGGTCTTTTCATAGCCAATATCGGAATATCGGTCGACCCATAGTCTCTTCATAAGTCGACCAATGGTCTTTTAATACCCGATATGGGTCGACCCCAGTCTTTTCATAAATCGACCATTGGTCTTTTTATATCCCATATCGGTCAACCTACGGCCTTTTCATACCCAATATCGGTCGACCCATAGTCTTTTCATAAGTCGACCAACGGTCATTTAATACCCGATATCGGTCCAACACGGTCTTTTCATATCCGTTACAGTTGACCTAAAGTCTGATCATAGGTATTTTTTTACCAAAAAAGGTCGACTCATAGTCTTTTCATATCCAATTCGACCTAACCTCTGGTCATAGGTCTTTTTAACGAAACATTTGATGCCAAGTCTTATAATTTCGTGCTGGGCGCACACAAAGGAAGGGGTAGTGTTGAAACGCGAGATACAGAGAAAAGAAGAAAGGGTGGGGGTTCGCGCTGGGGGGACAGAGAAAGGGGTGACTTGAAGCGCGAGAACAAAAGAATAGAAGAAAGGGTGGGGTTCGCGCTTGGGGCACAGAGAAAGGGGTGCTGTTGAAGCGCTAGAACAAGGGAAATGAAGAAATGGTAGGGTTCGCTCTGGTGGCACACAAGGAAAGGGGTCGGATTGAAGCGCGAGAACAAGAGAAAAGAAGAAAGGGTGGGGGCTTCTTCGTGGGCCTCTTCAGTTTCTTTGATGGCTAGGGTCGGTGCATTACTGAGCTCCAAATGGAGCGCACTGAGCCTAAAACCACCAAAGAAAAACAGAGACCCTAGAAAGTGTTGGAGGTTTGTGCTGGGGGCTCACAAAGAAAGGACTGGGATTGAAGCGCGAGAAAAGGAGAAAAGAAGAAAGGCTGTGTAGCTTCAAAAGCAATTTAAAAAACTCAAGATTGTTTTGGAATTTTGCCATAGAAACAGAATATAAACTGATTCAGCGCAAAATTGCGCTAAGCCTTGGAAAAGTTGTTTGGATATTCTTGACAAAAACGCAATGTTGAAACGGTTGTAAAATTGATTCTATCCTGATAGCACAAAGATATCCAATTTAAAAGATAGTAAAATAGCTCAAAACTTTTTTAAAAACTCAAGTTTGATCAAGAATTCTTCGTATTTCGCCCAAAAAAATAACATAAATCTGATTTAGCTCAAAATTGCACTCAACTTGAAAACGTTGCAAAATTGATCCAATTATTCTGGTTAAAGATATCCAATTTTAAGGTAAGAAAATAGCTCATTTTTTAAAAAAAACTCAAATTTGATCAAGGTTTTTTTCTCAATTTTGCCAAAAATGTCAATCTGAGTTAGCTCGAAATTGCGCTCAACCTTGGAAAAAGTGTTTGGATATTATTATCAAAAACGAAGGTTTGGAATTTGAGCAAAGCCCCCTCCAATAATGTTGTTAAAAAGATTATCAGTTGCATGGTGATTGAATCACGCCAAAATGTTTTCCTCAAGCGCTAAAGACATCTACAAAAAGGACTTAAGCATTACACGGAACAGGTTTTAACCCTAACTCTTTAGATGTACAGCAAATGCAAAATTTCTGTTGAGTGACCTCTTTCATGGTAAAAAAAGAGGCTAATTAAATGACATGATGTGTTAAAAAACACATTTTCCTATTATCGCAGCAGTAGTAAGGGTCAAAAGCAGCAGATGAGCTCATTTGAACGCTCGAAAAATATCACTAGCGCATAGAAGCTAGAGAGGGCACACTTTTTTATTATGATTTTTTGTTGTCTATGTAGGTTTTATTCTAGAGTGTGACATAAGTCTGTTCTGGAATTAAGGACAGTAAGTTCCTTGACCCTTTAGACTCTTTCCGTATGCTGCAGCCTTGCCGTAAATTACTTTGTTTTTGGAAGGCTAAACCCCATATTGATTTTGCTAGCTCGTCTTGCAGTTGCTCCTCCTCTCTAGATTGAGACTAAGTTTGTTCTTCAGTCACGCCTAGTCTGATTGGCGGAGTGTGTGGTTGTGGTCTTCTAGCATGATTCTTCGTTCCCACTCGCTTGCTGCTTGCTCATTTTGTGCCCGTTTCTCCCTTCGTCGTATGTTGTTTGCCTGGCGCTTCCAACCTGTCCGTACCATTTTTCGTTTTGTCGTGTGCTGTTCGCCCGACCTTTCTGGGCTCTCCGCCTCTTTTTTCCATTATTCCAAGCGCCCTTCGCCAAACTTTTCCGTTCCATCTGTCCCGTTTCCCGTCTCGATGTGCCGTTTGCTTGAAATTTTTGTTACGATTATCCCACTTGACGTTTCTTCGTGCGTCGCATGCTCGCGTTTCTGTCCCTCCCGTTCCGTTTCCCGTGTGGCTGCGCTTCGCGCTTCTGCCGGCTAAAGACATTCACTATTTCTTATTTCGGATTCTTCTACGCTCTTTGGCGCCTTGTTCGTTAAACCGTCCTACGTTGGCTGTAACCTATTTCTGTTGGTTCAATTGCATCAATTGCATTTGTTGTACGTTCACTGTATAGTGTGAAATGAACGTTTCTTCTTTTATAGCATCATGACCAACTTACATGAAATGTCTAAGAGGTTGCAGGGTGCAAGTAAAAAGTTTGAGGTTGACTTAAGTGGTATCCTTAAAAAAACCCATAGATAGACAAATTAGCGTGTTATATTGAAAGTCTCATTGTAAACCACAAAGATGCTTTTTTGAAATCTTTAGAGAAGAACGATGAGGTCTCTGAAAATGCAGAGAAAACTGAAGACCTTGATTCTACAACTGAGAACCTTGATTGCCAGTTTAGTAATGTCGCTAGCAAATATGACGAGTTTGTATCCACTGCTGGAGAACACATTGATTCTGTTGAGAACAGAGAGACAGCAGTAGGTCAAAACGCACCTCAAATTCAAATTCACGCTTAACGTCCTCACGCACATCCAGTTAGCACAATTATGAATTAATCTTGTCAAGAATGGAAAACGAAGAGCTGGTGAAGCAGTCCGAAGCTCGATGTTGTTTGAAGAACTCGAGGAAACTCATTGTAGTCATGCGACTGAAGGAGCGCTAGGTGAACCTAAACTGATGAATAGATCTTCAATAGGAAGTTTCTTTACTGATGAATCGGATCATTTATTTTCCGACGAAAGGTTCAGTTATGCGCAAGTATTGGTTTATTAACTCTTCGATAAATTCTGTCTCAAATCATTAATTGAGTGACAACTTCAATAACATCAATGAAGGTCCAACATGTTAACAAATTCGTTGAAAAACCTTTAAAAATCTCATCTGCAAGCACAGCTTCAACGTCCAAGAAACGAAAAAGGCATTGAAACCAAAACACCACATTGCAAAAGTCATGGCAACCAAGTTTACAGCAATTCCGGTAACATTCAACCTTCACCAGCCGTTCATCAAGTGCAATAACTAGTACCACCTACAGCCGGAAAAAGCTCTCTATCGTAATTAAACGTTCCAAGTACCAATTTGCCCTCCTCCAACTTGTTAGGCCGGCCCTTAGCGAGTCATAATAGAGACCGAAGTCTAAGCATACAAGAAAATTTGAAAAACAGCATTACACAGCACCTTTTGCCTTTAAGTTCTCCCGCTGGGCTCCCATGGACGCCTAACACGCCGACACTTCCAGACGTACACACCCCAATCGTTCTCCTGCTAATATCCAGCATTCCTTCCGCATCACCTGTTTCATCAACCCCGCCGCCCCTATGCCTGCAGCGTTAAATCCAATCGTAAAACCGTGCTCAGTAACTCAACATCCTACTCTTAATATTTCTCCACCATCACAAACCCCACATCCCTGAAGACTAGCAGCCAGGTCATTCAATCCCACTAAAAACATCGCACCATCGCACGGGATCAAAAAGCCTTTAAGTCTTGTCTTCTCAAGACATACAGCTCTCCTTTCGCCGTATTCGCACATTTGGCGCCTTCTGGCATCAATTTCATCTAAGACAACTTCAATGTTGGTACATCAGTCAATTTAAACAGCGTACCAACGGCGCTGTTTTAAAACCCTTATCTCCCTGCATCGCATTGCTCTTCCACTTACGTACAAGCGGCAACACGTAACATCAGATATCATGCAACCAATTCCCTTTAGTTCTTTTACTGGTGTTATCATCACCCTTGTCACTTCAATCATTCGTATAAAGTTTGTAACTGCCATTCCGTAGCCGTTGTGTTAGGGTGGCCCACCACATCCGAAGATTTCGGCTCATTCTTTTGACGACGCGGATTTGATAACGCAGCTGGCGGACACAATTATTAGTAAGAAAAACAATCCCTTGCCTAACTTTAAAGCGTCTCAGAACAAAGGTGACCTCATGCAGTGGGAATGAGTAGCATGGGCAATTTAAGGGTGCCATATACTCACAGATCTTGACAGAGATGACGTCAAGTTGACATAACGGAAAATTCCTGTGACCGCGAAAACGAAGACCGCAACCGCAGAGTTTACCTATTGTGGAGTATTTTACAACTATACAGTTAAATTTGGTCAATCCCAGCCAGTTTTCGACCCAAAATTGTGCTTTCCGAAAAAATATCATAGTTTCTTTGACTCCGATAAAGTATTGTAATTGTTTTTTTTAATGAATTCTTCAGTTTTGTCAGTATTTGTTGTTGTTTTCTTGTCCGATGCGTGAGTCTAATTAAGGATTGGTCTTATTCCCCGTATTGAGAGCTATTTATTGTCTAATGCTTTCAGATGATACCTAAGGTTTTTTCGTTGGCACCAATCGATTTGTTTCTTGTTCATTATTTGTTTATTATTTTTAAACTTACGTTTTGTTTTTTTTTCATGTTTATTATAGATCAGAAAGATTTCAAGTTGGAGCTGAGTTATTAACAAATCAAATATACCCGTAAAAGAAGACCAGAGGACAGATATTATAGCATATGAAACTTATGCAACATTATAACTGATTTGTTTTGTCTTCACCACTGTGTTTGCGTATAATAGTTTGCGAAAATTCGTGTTCTTTATCTTATATTTGTAACATTGTAGCGTAGTTCCAGCACGCCAAAGGTCCTATTTTTATTCACCGAAATTAGGATTTAGTCTATTGGTGGTTTACCATTTGAAAATGTTATTGGCTTTGGTACTACAAGTTTTCATACTTTTTTTTCGACGTTTTGCATTTTTGAGGTCATTTACTGCTGTCTTTTCCATTTATCACATCAGTGAACAGTCGTGTAGCACAAAAATGGCTTTGGGAGAAGGCATTTTTGATTATATTTCTTTTCCTTTAATATTGATTTTGATTTTAATGGATTCAACACCGTTTTCTCCAAAAAAAATTAATTGATTCTTTGATTTTTACCTACATTTGTTCTTTCTTTTTGTTGTTCTATGACATTCTGATTTTTGATAGATCTCAATAGCTTCCTACAAATGTATGAATAAAGCTTTTCAAAATTTTCAGCTGATGGTTTTTGTTTTTCAGAAAGTGTAAATGTATTTTTGACTTTTCCCTTTTTTGTCTACCCGCTTGTTTTACTTAATAAAACAGGTCTCATATTTTTTCAGGCGACAAGCAGGTCAATTTGTGCAGTGCACTTTTTATCTGATGATGTTTTGACGTTGTTATTAAGTTCTTTTTTTAAAAAGAAATAGATAGATAATGAGTTTTGGTCGTCATTAAAGCTTGTTGTTTTTCTTGTTTTTTATTCTCCATAATGACAAGTATAACCGTCCTTCGAATGCGTTTTGTTTCTTTAATATAGTGGTTTGAGCTTAAAGCAATTTTGTAAATTGGTAGCAAATATTTCGAACAATATATGATTTTGTGAAAGTTTTCTATCTCTTCCTCGTTTTGTAGACAATTAATTCAAAAATGTGGTTGATCGGGGTTGGAAAATTATGCGTGAACGCACTTTAGCGATCCTCCTCGTTGTCTTAACACTTTATTTGACAAAAACCAATGAAAACAAACCAAAAGTTTGAATGCTTGAAGTTCGTCATTATATTGGTTAAATACTACAAGAAAGCACCCAGAATCTAGACAATCAGACAAAAGCAATCTTCCTGTAATATTTAAGAAAATGGAGCATTTTCTAGTGTATAAACTAGATGAATCACTTTGGACCAGGAAGCAAACATTTGTTGTGGTAATGGTTTGGGACTGAATGAATAAATCAATAGGTTGTCTAGAGAAAATAAAAAGACTAATTTGTCCTTCAGCCGACAAAGCATCAAGAAATTGTAATTTAATGCCAGTTTTTAATCTCAAAAACTACTTTAGATCCGACGGAGGTAACGCGTTTACCAAGCTGAGAAGAAAACAATCTTTTGGTTATTCAGCTATAATTGTTTGTCATTTTTTGCATGTTTTTTGAAGATCTGTTAAGAATAGTCAGAATTGAAAGAAATTCGAAGGTTATAGAATTTCTTGCCTCCATTAAAATCCCATCATCTGTTTGCATCTTTTATTTGGCTTCATTAATTCTGTCATTAATTCTGGCATGAAATGTTGATCGTGAAATCTGAAAGGTCAATTGCCTCAAATTTAATTTGAAATGATTTTGTTTACTTTGTATTTTAAAATTTTTAAAATCATTAAACAAAATTGATCATGCTGATTGGTTAAAATATCAGCAAATCTTTGAAAACCTTGCTGCAAAAAAACACAATATATCTTCTCTGTATGTCTTATATCTTCTCTTCATCCCGGAATCAACTACAGGTCTAGATCATTACTGGGCCAGTCTAAAAGCAAATCTACGAGCACGTATCAGTACTGTGCACGTCTAAAAACAAGTCTGAAAGTCTGACGAGTCTTTGCCAAGACGTGGATTACACTTGCAAGTTGATCCCCAGTTCAAAACCAACTTTTCAAAAAATTTCGTGTGAAATTTAGAATTTCAAAAAATTTTGTAACGTGCCACGATTTTTGAATTAATTTTTATGCACATTATTAGGGCGCCTGACAACTGTTATCAGCTGATATCACGTGACACACGACGACCCGGGAAGGTCAGATGGGGCCATATGAGACCATTTTCAGGTGTTTCTGAGCCCTTTTCAGCCATTTTTCAGCCGTTTAGAGCCGAATTGTACCCAAAAATTGACAAGACTTGATTTTTCAGATTTGCCAAATGTCGAGCATCTCCATCAGAGAAAAAATTGTGAAATGGGGTAACGCAGTTAGGGTCCTCTTGCTGTCCAGAGGCCCTGTTATCCGCCAGCAAGTGCCAATGGAGCCTGTTTCGACCCAAAATGTTTCGGCCATTTTGGTCGTTTTTTTTCAGATATTTTTGACGTTTTTTGGACCAATTTTTGACCTTTATTCGGCTTTTCTTTTTCGGCTATTTATGAAGTTTTTTCGGCTATTTTTGACGTTTTTTTGGCCATTTTGACTTTTTTTTGGCTAATTTTGACGTTTTTTCCGGCTCTTTTTGACGTTTTTTAGACGGTGTTGTTGTTGTTGTTGTTGTTGTTGTTGTTGGGGATTTACAGCTATGCTGAAGGGTTTAAAGTCCCAGTCATCAAATTAAAATAATGTCAAATAGTTTCTACAGTTTTGACAATCGCAGAACAATTGCCAAGTGCAAATATTTCGCTCAGAAAATTTCTTCTCGAAAAAATTCCTCATTGTACGTAATATTCGGTTTTTCAGTCCAGATGGCTCCCTTAAGTTTATTAAATTTTCTAGGCGGTTTGCAGTTCGACAGGTTTTAAAGATGAATTCGCTTCGAGCTTTCTCTGTTCGAGTTTTCGTCGTTTTGAAAATTTCGTTGTTCCTTGTTTCTTTCGTATGTACTTCAGGTAGCTCGATGCTGCTATTCTTTTCATTCAAAGCTTTTGAAACCAGCAATAGATCGTTAAGTTGGATAAACATTGGTAAGGGCAATATGTTTAATAGTCGAAGCTGTTTTTTGTATTCTGTATCTTTATTTCCCGTTATCCATTTGACTACCTTTTTTTGAAACTTTTCCAGAATTTGAATTTCAGTTCTTCCTGCAGTCAAGCACGTGAAACCATACAGCAATACCGGCAGAATTAAGGACTTATATAATCCCAATTTCACAAACGTTTTTACTTTAGTTGCAACATTTCGCTTAAGCATGTACAGAACTTTATTTGCTTTATTCATTCTTTCTTTAATATGTTGTTTCCACGATACATCAGCCGCCACGTGAATACCGAGATCTTTGACAGTCGTGGATTTCGCCAAATCTTTTCCCATCAATTTGTACTGTTGGTCTCTACCTCTGAAATTCAGATACGCACACTTGTCTTTTGCCAGCTCCATTTTATTTTGGATTATCCAGTTCTCAATCCCATGTAGATCATCTTGGACTTCCCAGTAGCTTCTTTGTACAGCCAAAATTTTCAGATCATCAGCGAAGATAAAGGGCTCAGAAAACATCAGGACATCTGGAAGATCGTTAATGAATATTCAGAACAGTATAGGGCCTAGGAGTGACCCCTGTGGTACCCCGCTTGTTATATCGAATATCTTCGAACTGGTATTGTCCACACGCACATATTGTCGTCGACCACTCAAGTAGTCGATTAAAATTTCGAGCGAACATCCTCCAACTCCAATGTCAATCAATTTTTGAATTAACTCATAATGTGGTACTTTGTCAAAAGCTTTTGAAAAGTCAGTGTAGAAAGCAATAATCTCTGATTGAGGGTCGTGATCAAGAGCTTCATATATTCTTTTGAGAAACAGCAGCATATTTGTTTGCACAGATCTTCTCCTTACTAAACCATGTTGACTCTTAGTTAGGAAATTTTGAAAGTGATTATACAAGGCAATGTGTATACATTTTTCCAGAAAAAAAAACATAATATATCTTCTCTGTATGTTTTATATCTTCTCTTCATCCCGGACTCAACTACAGGTCTAGATCATTACTGGGCCAGTCTAAAAGCAAATCTACGAGCACGAATCCGTATTGTGCACGTCTAAAAACAAGTCTGCAAGTCTGACAAGTCTTTGCCAAGACGTGGATTACACTTGCAAGTTGATCCCCAGTTCAATACAAACTTTTCAAAAAATTTCGTGTGAAAATTTAGAATTTCAAAAAATTTTGTAACGTGCCATGATTTCTGAATTAATTTTTATGCACTTTATTAGGGCGCCTGACAACTGATATCAGCTGATATCACGTGACACATGACGACCCGGGAAGGTCAGATGGGGCCATATGAGACCATTTTCAGGTGTTTCTGAGCCATTTTCAGCCATTATTCAGCCGTTTAGAGCCGAATTGTACCAGAAATTTGACAAGTCTTGATTTTTCAGATTTGCCAAGTGTCGAGCATCTCCATCAGAGAAAAATTGTGAAATGGGGTAACGCAGTTAGGGTCCTCTTGCTGTCCAGAGGCCCTGTTATCCGCCAGCAAGTGCCAATGGAGCCTGTTTCGACCCAAAATGTTTCGGCCATTTTGGTCGTTTTTTCCAGATATTTTTGATGTTTTTTGGACCAATTTCTGACCTTTATTCGGCTATTTTTTTCGGCTATTTATGACGTTTTTTCGGCTATTTTGACGTTTTTTTGGCCATTTTGACATTTTTTGGCTATTTTTGACGTTTTTTCCGGCTCTTTTTGACGTTTTTTAGACGTGCCAGGTCTTGACCAAGACTTGCATTTAAACTTGCATGTCTTGGCCAAGTCTTGCATTTATACTGTCAAATGAGTGTAATGATCATAGCTCCGAATTAGTATTGATATAAGACTTGCAATTTGACGTGCCCAGTACTGATAGTGACTTGCCGTTCAGTCTGAGATGTTTTTAAATGTGTCAATTTGTATTGGAAGTATTACGGCGAAAAAAGAAGTAGAAATAAAGGTAATAACATTTTTTTGAAAGCTGAAAAATTTTGCAAAAATAAAACTTAAAACGGGATTTCTTTTCATCCTAGGGTCCTGTTCGGCATTTCGTGCAATCTACCTATACTGATATAGTCCTGTCAAATTTCACTACACCCTACGTCGACAGCATAGTGTTTGGGTTCATAATTGAGTCTGGTCTTGGCAGTGTGATAGTGACAAGTATTCGCGGCACCCTTGGATCTGTTTACCAACAACATCACGATTACTTCAGGTCTGTCTTCTCCATTTTGGCTCATAGATATTTTGTGATGATTTAATTCTTATGAATATTTCAACAAGAAACGAGCATAATTTCTTGTTGTATTTAATCTTACAAACCTTTGTTTCATCTAGAAAAGTCGATGTCTTTATTGTAGACATAAAAATCTCTGTTTTGTATATTTTGATTTATACCATTGCTCGATATTTATTTTTAGAGTTTTCTCAAAGTTCTTATTGAATCAAACATGATCTCGGGGGTAAATGTTTCTAAGCTTTGATATTTCAGTCTTGCAAACCAGTACTTCTTCGTGAACCTTGACCCTGGTGACCTTTACACAATAGAGGTTACAGTTTACAGCCAGGGTGATTTCACTGAGGTGCGGCATTATGTTTTACAGGCAAGTCCCCTTTTGAAGGCTTCTCACTTATTTACGCCTGAACACTGGAAATGCAATTCAAAATTCAAGAATTGCAACAATTGACGATTATCTAAACAGAAACAGAACAGTAACTTTGCTATTAGACAATTTGACCTGAATTAAGACCGGTTAGGATTGTGTAGTCTGTCGACAGTTTTTGCTATATTAGATCGATGAGAGTTTTTAGATCTAAGATACAATATGTTCCTCCTAATATATTGATGCTAAGGCAAAACTGAAATTCATCGGGATTGTTGCGCTACCGTCTAAATTATTCTGCTAACGGGTTATGGGCTCAGCCGACCGCCGACATTTGATCCACCATGAGAGCTTGTGGCCAGGATTGTGTTGTCTGTTGACAGTTTTTGCTATATTAGATCGATGAGAGTTTTTAGATCTAAGATACAATATGTTCCTCCTAATATATTGATGCTAAGGCAAAACTGATTACCCAAAATTGAGGTTTAAACTTCAAAATCGAGCCACCTAACAATTGTTTGAAGATGATATTCAGTGGGCTAACAGATGAGTACCTCTCATTGAAGTTAATATGAGGCGCAGAAGCAGGCTAGAGTAGCAGTTATGAAGGAAAATGAGAAGCACAAAAATACCAAATATGATGCTGCCTTGCTATGACGCTTGCCAACAGTAGCCCTATGATGATTAAGCACGATTGCGTGTGGAGCAAGGGCCTCACATATGGTCACAGAATTTGGCAACGTACCTATCGAGCTGCTGAAACAATTACGGTGATAATCATGCTGGGACAGTTTTCCAGACTACAACTTCATGCCAACGACGCGATTCATCAGTACTTCATCAGGGCACAAGAGTTGATTATACAATTGCGTCAAGCAGGATTAGAACTGTTAAAGACTTTGTTCGATGCTATCGATCTCAATGGGCTTCCACAGCGCTGCAAGCATTTGGTTGCGTAAAAGAGCTTGATTACTGCTGAAAAATATCTGGAACTGAGAATACCACTCACAAATTGTGACGAGAGCGTTAGACAGAGAAATGATGTGGAGGACGATCAACACGGGCCACTTCAGAAAAAATTGCTGCTTATCAAACTAGTTCTCGGTTCTCATTCAAACTAGAATAACATTCATTTGTTTTCATTTATGGCAAGTGTTTTCTAAGCCTAGAAGTTCAAACAACAGATTCTGTTTTGTATGTAACCAAGAAGGCCGTACGTAGTAACAGCAAAATAGGCCATGAGTACAAATATTTTAAATCTCAGTATCTATTTAGTACGGAAAACTTGTAATTGTAATTGTCAAAATTAAGTAAGTGCTTACATTGTGAAGCTTCAAATTATTAAAAGAAGAAAAAATAGGAAAATTTTTCTTCTATGCCAACAAACAGGAAAGTAAGCTTCACTTTTCAAACTTGACAGGGGGCTTTTCAAAGAGTAAACTAAACTTTTAAAACTAATCGAACAAAAATTTGGAACAAAAGACTTGGATTTTTAAACTACACAAACGTAGCCAATAATACAGCAGAAACAAATGAAAATTTTGATTTTTGGTGAACTTGCGCACTACGCAAAATTCGAAACAAATTGTACTCTCAGGAACTGAGAACAAAGCTACTTACATTATGCAATTAAGTTACTCCGACATTATTGTACCAGTGCGTCAGTCCAGTATAGGTGGATAAAGACGCGAAATCAGTTTTAATAGACAATGAAAACTCATTAGTAAAGCTCATGAAAATAAAAAGTCAAGCTTTAAAAGCTTTAAAAACTTTTTTGCCACAATGGTAAATCAAAATTTTTGCGAAGTGATAAAGGGCAGAGTACAAAAACGAAGCTCAACGTTTTACAAAAGCAAAGATAATGCTCGTGAGACTACTGTTCCTAAAATAATTGAGCAAAATGATGTGGCAGAACATTTAACAGAACAGCAGTAGAAGCAGCAAAATGCTTTTTGATAGATTCAAAATTTGCAAAATCTTTTTGGGTCAGAGAACTAGATATAGCGCGCTAGGCTTGAACTCTTGTAGAAAACAATTTATCAAATCAGCCTTCAGAGTACTTTTTGTTAAAAACCGAAAAGTGATCACTAAAAATAATTTCGTTTTGTAGACAAATCCAAATACTGTAATCGCATTAAATAATGTAAGGTGGATTCAAAATCATCAATGTGGTTAATTGTTTGTTCCTCAAATAAAACCACAGCCTATTTGCTGCAAAGTTCTTATATTTGATACAATTTTTTACTTCAAGAAACATGGGTTATATTGAAACGAGCTTGCCAGGACCTAAAAATCAAAGCAAGAAAAAAAGATAACTTCTTACTCTTTGACTTAGTAGAAAGGAAAGTCAAACCTGATGTTACCAGTGACCTTAGCGAGTTCAGAAGTAGAAATAACTGAAACAGAATTTTCTTAGAATAAATAAGATGCTGATAGATATTGTACAAGAACTTGAAAAAATAAAACCAGTTCGAAACCCAAAACCAAACAAAAACAAGTAGTGTGAAATTTTACCCCACTATTTTAGCAAAATAGAGACAAAGCCTTTAAAATGATGGGTGACCCTTACAAAATAGAACATTATCAAGGCTTAAGATGGTGGGCAATTAGTTCCAGCAACTATTGAAAACACTCTATTGGGCCTGGGGAACTCCAAACTTCCAGAACGTTATTAAAAAAGGTCATGTCACCTTGTACAGAGCTCTAGAACAGTCATTTTTGTAGAACCTGGAAATTTCCAGGATGCAATTGCTTCGAAACAAAAAGATGAAGCAACGAAGCCTGAGTTTGTTGGTTCTCAAGAAACCCAAACTCGAGATCTAATCTTTCCACCCTTTTGACTAAAATTTCTAAGAGTAGAGCAAGGAACAGAAAACTCTCAAAAATAAAAATACTGTTCAGAAATTATTGATGTACGAATAAAAAAATTGTTTTCAACCCAACTCAATTAGTAGGGTAAATATTGCCACATCCAAAACTCATTTATTATTATTTATTTATGCCTAATAACAAAGTCATAACAACGTCAAAGAAAATTTAAACTAATTAAATTAGTTTTTATTTCACTAGCAAAAACTTGGGACCAGTCCTTAATGAGACTCAGTAACAAGTAGACAAAAACAGAACAAAACGGCAAAGTTGAAAATATTTTTATAAATTTCTGTTGTTTTTTTCAAATAAAGAGGCTCAGTAGATATGAACTCAACTCTTTTATCACGCTAATGGTCTTTTATAATTGGTATAGAGACAATGAGACCTGTCATAATCCAGAACACGTCGCACGTCTACATAATTAGAAAACAAAAACACACGAAAAAATCAAAAATTTAATTGTTTCTTTTTGCGAGAAAAGTGTGTCAAAGCCCTTAAAACCATAATAGTTTCAACAAAAATTAAGATATAGTCAATTGGGACTTCATTGAACACCAATGATGTAATTCGTGGCATCTAAATTAGGAGACTGGGTTACAAGTAGACAGAAAGTAAACAAAACGTCCTAATTAAGAAATAGATTCTAGCACTTCGGAGCAAATTAATATCAGAATCATGAAAAAGTTAGCTATCGACTAAAATCTTAAGAGAGGTTCAGTGGTTTCTCCAAAATAATTCACTGCGATCTGTCATAATACAGAATATGTCATACCTCTAGAGAAAGAACAACAAAAACAGACAAAAACAAAATTTCAAATGGATTTCTGCAAATTTCCGATGTCCGAGCCGTTGAAACAACGAGCAATGAACTACGAAAATTGTTGTTTTTTTCAAATAAAGAAAGTCAGTCGAAATGAACTGAACTCTTTGATCACGCTAATGATCATTTGTAATTGGTATCAAGACCTTGAGACCTGTCATAATCCAGAATACGTCGCACGTCTACCTAAATAAAAAACAAAAACAGACGAAAAAATCAAAAATTCAATTGTTTCTTATAGCGAGAAAATTGTGTCAAAGCCCTGAAAACCATAATAGTTTCCACAAAAGTTAAGATATAGTCAATTGGGACTTCATTGAACACCAATGATGCGATTCGTGGCATCTAATATAGGAGACTGGGTTACAAGTAGACAGAAAGAAACCAAAAGGGCATAAATAAGAAATACATTCCTGCACTTCGAAGCACATTAATATCAGAGTCATTAAAAAATTTAGCTATCAACTAAAATCTTAAAAGAGGTTCAGTGATTTCTCCAAAATAATTCACTGCGATCTGTCATTATACAGAACATGCCATACGTCTAGAGAAAGAACAACAAAGGCAGACAAAAACAAAAGTTCAACTGAAATCAGTAAAAAGTTTCCTTTGTTTATCCAAAGAAGACCACTAAGGCCTGCAATCATCTAGAACCTTTTATGCGACTACCAAAAAAACGACAAAAAAATTCTGTTCAATTTTGCTGGAGGAGGTTAATACCATAGTCTGCTTGCTAGAAAATTGATATATTTAACTGTTCTTTCGTTTTATACGCACAAAATGTGATATCTGACCGGTCATTAATGTTACATTACATTGAAAGGAACCTCAGACATGGGGAAAAGGTCTGGAAATTGGAAAAATTTAAGAAAACTTTTAGTATCAAAGCCAAAAAAGCATTACTTAAAACGTAAATATTAAATACTAACCCATTATAAGGACGATGAGACATGAAGGATTTAGCCAATAGTTAATCAAAAATCGCAAAGCTTGGTAATCCATCGCTTAGTTTGAAAACAATTATATTTAAAACCAAAAGCGACTATAAGACCAATTGAGGCCGTTGTTAGTAAGTTTTGATTTGAAATGTTCTGTTCTGCAATTACCATAAAAACGCAAATAAAAAAATTAAATTCAATCCGAATTAATATTGGACTGTGAAGAACGATGATAAACAAAGTTGCCTTGATCTTGCCGTTCGTTTATTAGGAAAGCTCCATCTTTCCCATTTTTTTTTCATATTAAAACTTGACAAAAGGTCGTCTTATCAAAAAATAAATGATGAATTTTTGATAATTATTGAGTTGAAATGACAAATAACCGGCAAAAATTCAATTCAAGAACACTCCCGAGGGAAGCGCAAATAAACAAAGATTGTTAGCCCACTTTGAAGTTAACCAGTATTGTTTTATCAGTTTTTAGATGTGTTAATGGGCAAATTTAACCAAAGTCGATTGAAGCCGCTTAATTCCCGCCAATTTTAATAAAAAAAGATGAATTTTGAACTATTTGGCAAAAATTTTTGGCAAAAAATTGGATTAACCAGTTCAACACCCTTCTTTTATGTTTAGGGGAGAGACCAACAATAATCTCAAAAGAACAAGAAAAAAGGAAAATTCCTTTCAATTTTGCTAGAGGACGTTAATACCATAATCTACTTGCTGGAAAGTTGATATATTCAACTGTCAGTTCCTCTTATAAGCAAAAAATGTGATATCTCGTCTGTCATTAAGGTTACATTACATTACAAGGAACACCTCAAACATGGGAAAAGTGTCTGATAAGTGGAAAATTATGTGAAAGCTCGTAGTATCAATGCCAGAAAGTAATTACTTAAAACGTAAATATTAAATATTATTCAATTATAAGCACGATGAGACATGAAGCCTGTAACCACAAGTTGACAAAAAAACGCCTTCAAACAACTTAGGAGACCAATTGATGTTGTTATTAGTAAGTTTTGATCCAAATTGTTCTGTTCTGCAAATTATGTTTGGACTGTTAATATCCATGAACGCGACATCTTTCCAATTTTAATCATATGAAAACTTGACAAAAGGTCAATTTGTCAAAAATAAATGTTAATTTTTTGATATTTATCAAGTTAAAATGGCAAATAACCGGTAAAGTTTCAATTAAAGAGCACTCCCAATGCAAGAGCAAGTAAACAAAGATTGTCCACTTTGAAGTGTCCACTTTAGATGTAGTAATTGAGAAAATTTAACCAGAGTTGACTAAAGCAGCTTAATTCTTGCCAATTTTAAGAAAAAAGCCAATTGAATTTTGAAATATTTCGCAAAAATTTTTTTTGCCGAAAATTGGCTTAATCAGCTCAATACCATTCTTATATCATTAGAGGTAAAACCCACAATGATCTCGTTAACAATGTTAACAAATTTTAAAGCAAAATGCATAAAATTGCCTAAAAATACTGAAAATGCGACAAAAACAAAGAAAATTAGTCAAACGTTAGCGAAACTTTAAACTTCTATTGCTTCGTGGAAAAAACGACAAATACTCAAAAAAATTTAACTATATTTTGTACGCTGGTTGGGCTTAATAATGAATCGAAACTCACAACCCTCTACGATGATAATATCAATCGGCCAAATTGACTGAACAAAAAATCAATTGAGTCTATAGTTCCTCTTCCACTAAAGCGGGTCAAAACAGAACTTATCGGAGTATAAAAGAAATTTCCCAGTGCCTATTGTGAAACAAAAAAATTCTAACAGAAGGATTGGCATAACTGACGAACATTTTCTTTAAACAACAACGTATGTATAAATCATGGCCAGTCTCCAAACAAACGCAGATACATTGGTTGGTGTCAGTACAATTTAACCAATTGCTTTTTAGCCATTGACATTTTAAGCAATGCCAACTTTAATTTACCCTATTGTTAAAATTGCCAGAACGACTACTTATCCGTCTATATAATTTAATGGCTCGTGGGACCTGATATGAAACCCCGTGTCAAAATTACGCTCTGATTAACCTCGCCCCAAAAAATAATTGAACACTAGGGGAGTATTTGTCTATTGGGGGTAAAACGATGTAAGATCAGGGAGTAATGGGGTGTAGTGGAGCAAATTTTTAGATTTTACCCTACAAAGATTACACTCCAAAAAGATTTATTGGGCTGATATCTTTTACGCCCCTCCCCCCAACAGCGGCGCACAGGCTATTTTTGTACATAGTAACGTGCAATATAAAAACACTTATGTTGTAAGGGGGCGGGGACACTGGGGGGGGGACACTTGGGGGGGGGACAAAACAGAATGAATCCCAATTATGACAATAGGCAGAGTCTTCTGATTGTTTTTGCTTTACGCTGGACTTCAAGTTGGATTTCGCATCATTTGGTGGTCATTGATTTAACAGCTTGTGACACAAAAAACTACAAAACATGAAAATAATGTTTCCTTGAGAAAAAATCTGCCGTTACGTGCATTGCTGGGTTTTGATCCATGCAAAATAGGTGTTCATTGCAGAACAAGTTTTATTAAATGATTAATCCAGCTGTCAAAGTGAGCCTCCATCACTATTTGACAACTCACCACTATTTGAACAATTGTCAAAAATGCAAACATACCCCCAGAAAACTATAAGTTTAGGGGGGTATTTTTAAAGTGGTAAAATGATGTAAGAGTGAGGAGGTAAAATATTTAATCCATATACATGGGATGACTAGTATTGGGCAAGCATGGATGGTCTGAGGGCAAAGGAAAGAACTGTCTCAGGGGACAGAGGTTTTGTGTTCAAGGCTGTCACTCTGCGACTAAACGATGTAAGAGTGTGGGCCCCAGTTGAGAGGTCGACTTTATGAAAAGACTTATAAAGTCGACATGGGGGGTAATTTCCCTAGCTTAAATACACGGTCGACTTCCTTAGTGATATTCGACCTAAAGTCTTTTCATAAATCGGCCAACGGTCTTTTCATATCCAATATTGGTTCACCAATAGTCTGTTCATATCTGATATCGCCGACTTAAGCTCTTTTCATAAGTCGACCAATGGTCTTTTCATATCCAGTACGGTCGACCTTAAGTCTGCTCATAGGTCTCTTTTAACAAATGCTCGGTGCATTTTTACGGGTTCATGGGTACTTTAAATTGATTGTTGAGTACCCCGTATGTAAAAAGATAGCATCAAATGCACTAGAAACATGTCAATGATATGAAATAGATGGACAATATGTTGGCTCGAAAAAAGATTTGGAAAAAAAATATTTTTTGTCTTTGGCCATAATTTTCTGCAAACTGAAATAAAACAGTTAACACCTGAAACTGCATTATACGCAAAAGCGTATTTGTCAAAACTCAAAGTCGACCATTGCCATATCGGTTGACCTAAAGTTGACCATGACCATATCGGTTGACCTAAAGTCGACCATGACCTTAAGGGCAGACATAAAGTTGACCAAGACTATTAGCGTCAACATAAAATCATTTCATACTCAACATCGGTCGACCACTGTCTTTCTATACCCGATATTGGTCGACCACGGTCTTTTCATAATTCGACGTCTCAACTGGGGGGGTAGGGGGGGGGGTAAAACGATTCAAGTGTAGGGGCTAATGGGGGTAAAACGACGCAAGTGTGAGAGGGTATTGGACTTCTTACCCCCTACTCTTGTAATATTTTACCCCCTGTTACCCCCAACTCTTGCGTCGTTTTACACCCCATTACCCCTGCTCTTCCGTCGTTTTACCCCCATTACCCCCTACTCTTGCGTCATTTTAACCACTTGCCCACTACTCTTGCGTCGTTTTACGCCCCATTACCCCCTACTCGTGCGTCATAATACCCCGCTTGCCCCCCTACTCTTGCGTCGTTCCCCCCCCCCATAACCCCCTACTCTTGCATCATTTTACCCCCAAAATTACCTCCTACTCTTAAAACATTTTACCCCCCCCCCCCAAATAACCCCCCCATTGCCCCCACTCCTGCATCGAATTTTCCCCCAATTTCCCCCCAAATTGATGTAAGAGTTTTGAGGGGAATTGGCGAAAAATTCCCCCGTTCACCTTCTTAATCTTACAATTTTTGGGGTAAAAATTCGATCATCACAACTGAAAATCGGATAATTTAACGAAAAGATAAATAAGCATTGGGTGAGTTGGCATTGGTTAAATGGCATTGGGTAAAATGACAGGTTGTGTAAAGTTGCATTGGGAAGATCGGAAGTGGGTATATTGTCATGAAAAAAAAATTATTTGGATGCCTGCCGGTGCGCAGGGGAAGCGAAACTTAATATTAAACTCATTTTTCTTTGGCTCACGATGGCTCATTTTTCTTTGCCGTATTTCACGCTGAAATGAGTCATTTGCTCCATTCCAAAAGCGGTGAAGCCATTTAATAGGTTGACAAATTTAAATTTTGGATCTTTTCTGTTTGTGCCCCCCCACCCCCAGCTTAGTGGGTGCATATTATTTGCACCCCCAGAGGCACGTGCCATATTTGTACATAATGATTTATTATGTAATGGCACGTGCTCTGTAACTGCATAGGGGGAGCATAACGCACTCGGGGGGGGGGGGGGGGGGGGCACAAACGGAAAAGATCCTAAATTTTTTTCAAGAGTTCACTCATTGTAACTTATGATGTAAGATGTAATTTTGACTCGATCAAACTGATTATGATTAAACTTTGATTCGCTCATAATCAGTTATGGCCAGACATTAGCTCGACCTTAGAACTTGTTTTTGTCCGCCAAATTCTGATCGCAAACCCAACCCGCTGCTGTGTTTTTGAGAGCTGTGAAGGGGGGGGGTGGTTTTCGATCACAGAAAGTGTGTGACTGTCCTTACATAATATTTTTTGGTTTAAATCCACAATGTGAATTGGCTTTAACTAGGCAAATTAAAAATTGCTATCGTGAATATAATGAGACTATTTGGCAATTTAAGGAGTCAACGCATCCCGAGGAACCGAAAGTGATATTCCCGGTTGTTGCAACGGAACACACCCTGCAGTTCGGATGGGCTGTTGGCAACTATTTCCAAGTTAGTAGGCTTCACAAGTTTCTTCGTTGTTACGACATGAATATGAGTTGAAAACAGAGTTGCCCGCCGTGAAAGAAACTCAGCAATGAAACCACGTATATTGTTCTTTTTTTTTGTTGAAACAAGTAAATTGAAAATATAACCCAGGGGTTAAATATTACAAGTTTAAAATTATATAAACAAAATTAGTACAATGTTAAAAATCAAAATCAGTGGTTCCGTTTTTTAAATGTAAAAATAACTTTTGAAGCCGCCAACGTTCCTTTCCAACGGTACAAGTTTGAATTGTTGGAGCAGATGCTGTTTTAACATGCGTTTAAACTTTGAGCGTGATCTGATAGTCCGGACTTCACGCGGAAGTTTATTCCATTTTTGGATGCTTCTTTTTTGTAATGATCGACTGCTCGACCTTAAGAGAATTAGCTGTTCAGTTCTGTTGTTTTTTCTTACTAAGACATTACCACTCAGAAAAAAACTCTCCGTGCCGTCTGATTTCAATAATGAAATATCATTCCTAAGTTTTGAAACACTCATCTGGCTTCTTAAAAGTTCTGCTGTCAAAAGGTCAGATTTTACTAAGAGATCTGTAGATCTCCCAAACTTTTTTCTCATATAGCAACTTTTAGTTCCCCAATTGATTTGTCGATTAATTCGCTGCATTGCAGAGAAATTCAAGTTCTGAAAAAATAGAGCACTGAATGTTAAATGAGAAAGGACTAGGGATTTGAATAGCATCAATCGTGATTTCAAAGGTAACTGATAACGCAAAAGGTATATGGATCTAATCGCTGTGGCCATAATTGATAGGACTTTGTCGAGTTTTACATGAAAATTTAATATAGAATCAATTAAAATACCCAAGTATCTGAAGTGACTTTGTGGTTTAATTTCTTGTCCCCGAAAAACTATTGGATCAAAATTTTCATTTTCCATCGAGACGCAAAGATGTTCAGTTTTACAGATATTCGTGATTAATTTGTTTTGCTTTAGATATTTTTCTGTTTTCGCCACTATTTCAGAAACACATTTTTCCAGATCGCTGACATTGTTTCTGCTAAAATGCAAACTTGTGTCATCAGCAAATTAAATTGTGTCGAAGTTTCCTTGTACATTTTCTCGAAAATCGTTAATGTAGAGAAGAAAAACTAGTGGCTTGAAAACTGTTCCCTGTGGAACACCATGATTTGTTTCCAAGCATTCTGAGTAAACATCATTTATCTTAACACACTGCTGTCTGTTTTTAAGAAATGAAGCGAATAATTCAACTGCAACTTCTGAAAAACCGTAAGCTTCAATTTTTTTGAGAAAAATTTCGTGCGATATTGAATTAAATGCTTTAGCTAGATCAGTAAAAACTGCAATTGAAATTTTTAAGTTATCATAGTTTTCTTGTAATGCTTCGATTAAGTGTAAAACAGCATCTGTAGAAGACTTATGTTTTTGAAATACAAACTGTGTACCGTTCAAAATTTTTTCTTTTTGTATAAATTCGTTAACCTGATTGAGAAGTATACGCTCAAAGAGTTTTGCAGACATTGGAGTAATTGAGATAAGCCTATAATTCCCGCAAATTTTTACGTCCCCTTTTTTGTAGACCTGACTAATGAAAGCCAGTTTTAAATTTTCCGGGAAAATATTTTGACAAATGCATGTGTTAAAAACAAAATGGGTTCCGATTGGAAGCTTTGCTGCCTTGATTGCCCAGGCATTAAAAACGCCTGGACCCGGAGACTTTCTGTTGTCGAGTGAATCGATGGCATCATATAGTTCCTTTAGTATAACTGCTCTGAAGCAAAACTTTTCCCTAACTTCATATTGTCCATTGTATAAGCCTAGTTTTTGAAAACTTCTATTGAGGCAATTTGCAATATCAAGCTCATTTTCTACTTCTGTCTCACCATCGACTAGTTTGTCTATAACGAGACATTCCCTTTCTTACCCAATTCTTTTTTTGATGAAATTCCATTGTTCTTTACTTGTTGATAGTTCTTTAAAAAATTGTTTGCAAAACTCGTTTTGGGCTGTTTTCAAACGCTTATTAACCAAATTTCGCAGTTATTTGAAATTGGTATGCGCTTGCTCCGATGGGTTCTTTTTCCAGATATTAAAAAGTCCATGTTTTTTGGTGATTACTTCTCTCAGCTCTTTTGTCAGCCAAGGTCTTTCAGCAATTTTTCTTTCTGGTTGAAAATTTTTTATAACTGGGGCGTGGAACTCTAAAGGAGTACTGAAAAAGTTTGTGAAAACATTGTACATGCTATTTCCATCTTCACATTGATATAAGTTACTCCATTCCTGATTTGAAAGATCAAGACTAAAATTATTTGCATCGAACTTTCTTTTGTTTCTACTGATAAAACTTTGCTTCCTGTTTTTAGGTTCAACAAGAAAATTGGTAGTGTATAAAACAATCAAGTGATCTATTTCAACTGATGGCGAAAAAATTTGAACTTGGAAACTAATTAACCGTACAATCGCTACAAAAAGCAAGTTTAGATTGTTAGGCAAACAGAACCAAAACGCGGTTTGTTTTTTTCAAACGCCTCTCATTCGCACTAAGTGCCGAAAATCTAAACTTGATTTTTGTGGTATTTTGCTCATTATAAAACGCTATAAAATGAAAAAAAAGCCGAGGTATGTTTTTTTTTAGTTTGCAGAGTAAAATTCTCAAAATGCTTTGACAGGAAAAATGAAGCACAGCTTTAAATTATTTCGTTTTAAATGAGTGATTTTTTTATTGCTCCGGGTTATCAATTTCGGACGAGATCAACCAGTTCGAGTCATTTTGACCCACACGACCTCTGATGAGACTATCTTTGACCAGCTCAACTGTAGAGTAATTTCAGATACCGATTCAGTCTTTGAAAATTGTTCTTATTGAACCATTTGCTTTTATCGATCAAGATTTTCATTAGATGAAGCCCTTCAAAAACTTACTAAGTTAAACAAACTTAATTCTGTCAACAGTTAGCACCAAAAAATTATTAATTTTATACGCAGATTCGTTTGAAATCTTTTGCTGGGTGAGGCAAATTAAAGTTGAGGTGCTAATAAATCAGCTTCTTTTGGGCCTGCCCCCTTTCACCACTATTGGTTTTATTTCTTCTTACTTGACCAAGATTATTTAACACCTCTATTGGTCCTATATGGTAAAAATATCATTCCAAAATAGGGATACCTAGCGTTTGTGGAAAAGATTTCGGGAAAATAATTTTTGGGATTGAACGATGCAGTACTGGAAAAATTTGAAATTGAATGAACCTGGTGAAATGATTTGGGGAAAAAATATCGGGAACAATTTATTCGGTGCAGATGATTCAATTGGCGACGAGACTTTTACTTTATGTTTGGAAAGTGAGTTATTTTTTTCCTGAAGGACATTTTGATTGTTTTTTCCACAAAACATCTGCCTAATGTCAACTTTAAAGATGAAAGTCAAAGAATTTTTAGGCTCAAAATGGAATACGAAGTGCAGTGCAAGTTCCAAATTGGGAGATCTCTGGGGAGCCAGATCATAGAACCGTATATTTTCTTATAAACAGAGCCATTTTTTTGTTTTAAAAAAGTGTACGTGATTCTGCTAATTCCCAATTCTCACACATCTCAAGCCTCGTCACGGTTCTCGATTGGCAGATCTTCGCAGTGACTTCATCATAGTCGGGCGACATATGCTTGAATGTTCTAATTAACTGTGGATTTTGGTTGGCAATAGGCAGTGGAGATAGGGGTATCCTACCTTACCTCCCTTAGTTATATATCAATTCCCGGGTTGACCAAACTTACTTACCATAAAACCGACTACATATGGTCCATAAAAGTCCATACAAATTTCCGTTTTATGATCTTGCTATGGTAACTAACTTTCCATATATGGTCCGTTTTATGGAAAATAAGTTTTCCAAGGAGAACATTCTTTTTGGCTCCATGACAGTAAAAGAATGAAACAGTGCATCCTGCCATATATGACTCGTTTTATGGTTTAACACTTATAATTTTTCTCATACCATTGGAAGGAACAAAAATCAAAATAAAGCATATTTAGCGTTTGGTTATAGGGTTAAGGGATAATTAATCAAAGTTACAGACTTGTTGGGTTTGGGGAAGCATATTGGGTTTAAAGTTAAAATTTAGCGGTGTGAATTGATATAAAGGTGAAAAGAATTAGGGGGGGGGGGTATTGAATCGGGTTTTAAAGAAGAAGAAACGTTGAGTTCGTGCATGCACCTTTCATCCTCTTTTGTAGTACATACCCCAGTGATTGTGGAATTTTTATCGTGTAAGATCTGATAAGATGCTGACTAAGAATTTTGATCGTGTAAGATCTTATCAGATCTTACACGATAAAAATCCCTCTTATCAGATCTTACACGATAAAAATTCTGTTAAGAGGAATTTTTATCGTGTAGGATCTGATAAGACATCTTATAAGATAAACATTCCTCTTATCAGAATTTTTATCGTGTAAGATCTGATAAGACATCTTATAAGATAAACATTCTTCTTATCAGAATTTTTATCGTGTAAGATCTGATATAACATGTTTTAATTTTTTCAATATAATTGTATAACGTAGTCAAGGTCCTATGAATATAAAAAAAGAGTCGGTCAGCTAACCAATTATGAAACAAAAAATTGCTTGTTGATTCTGTTTTGGCGGAAGTTTTAGCGTGAGTCTTAACTGTGTACTATGGCTAAACTTAGCAGTCCAAGATAGTTTTGGTCTTTGAAGAAAAAATTCAGCCTAGTTTGATAATCACCGCTTCGGAGAAAGCCCCTGCCACTCAAATAAACTCTTTTACAATATCTTATAAGTCTTACAAGACAGTATAAGATATTTTTCTCTTTGTTGCTCTGACACTTAAGTGTTGCATGCTGTAGCTTTTCGGCTACTGCTTGAGAGCAACTCTGAATTGTCTTCAATATGAAGAATATACCATACTCCAGGAATTTTTATAAGAGGAATTTTTATCGTGTAAGATCTTATAAGAGGAATTTTTATCGTGTAAGATCTTATAAGAGGAATTTTTATTGTGTAAGATCTTAGAAGAGGAATTTTTATCGTGTAAGATCTTATAAGAGGAATTTTTATCGTGTAAGATCTTATAAGAGGAATTTTTATCGTGTAAGATCTTATAAGAGGAATTTTTATCGTGTAAGATCTTATAAGAGGAATTTTTATCGTGTAAGATCTTATAAGAGGAATTTTTATCGTGTAAGACCTTATAAGAGGAATTTTTATCGTATAAGATCTGATAAACGTCTTATCAGATCTGATAAGAAGATGCATCCCCTTACAGGCTATTAGCAAGATGGTTTTGTCAGAATTTTGTCAGATCTTACACGATAAAAATTCCACAATCACTGGGGTATCAACCGAGTTTTAATCGCTTTTGGCTGTGATTCCACGGGCATATTTATCTGTTTGCGTAACCACTTTGCAAGTTTGTTCTTTTCTTTGGGTTCACTTGATCTTTTCCACCCTGCTTCAGAAACTCTACATCTGGACTGAGCCCGCAGATGGTGAATGCGCACAAATGTGTACTTATGACAACACCAGGTGAGAAAACACGTGTTTCAGCCTGGAAGAACCAGCTAAGTTTTTGGCTGATTTATTTATTTATTTATTACCACGCTACCTGCTTGTTGTATTTTATATATCATTTCAGGAATTAACATGTTTTTTTTGCTTTTTCTCGATGTTCTAGAACGATGCTTTTTAGATTGAAGTCGGCTATCAGCATGTTTAGTTGAGGGATGATTGCAATAATTATTAACATTTAAATGACTATTTTTTTAAATAAACACTTGCAAAGGGTTATATTTACAGGTTTCTGCAGAACGGTCAGATGTTGCAAATAATTATAAGAGACCGCTGAAACTTCCCCCCTGCTTTGTTAAATATAACCATGGACAACCCAGGGCTATCATGTCTCGTTAGCCTTTTAGATATTGCTTCTCTTTTTGTTGCGGAACCCGAAACTAGTTTTGATAACAGTGTTAACCTATATGATTTATCGGTTGGGTTTCTGAACTTTCTGGACCAGTGGGATTCGTTTTATGGTTGATAAATTTGGTCAACTGGGGTTAAAATTTTGTTTCAGTCCAAATTCAGATACAATAACTGGACTTGTGGCAGGTCAACACTATCAAATATTCCTCATGTCTGAAAGCCAGTACAACAAAAACAGTTCAGTCTTATGGTTCACACAAAGTGTATTCACAGACACTATCCTGGAAACTGAAGAGATTTTTTCAGTTCACGAAATAGAATTCGAAGCCCAAATCGAAAGCGGTGTTGGGTCCAAAATTGAGATAGAAATGCAGGGGTTGGATTTTCCTTGGCTGCGAAGGAGTTTATACTTTTTGTTTCGGTTAGAACAATTCCATAATATGACACTCAAGCAATTCATTCAATTTTCGTGACACTAGCTTTTGCATATCACCAGAAACTGAAATTTCTGCAAATTTTTGGTCTTAAGCTAAAGAAATTTTAACTTATTGAAGGTTTACGTGAGACTAAATTCTGTTTCATTTCTTAGTACCAGAGCCAAAGGCATAACATTTACAAAACACCGCAAAACACTTAGCACGATTCCATTGAAGTTTGAGTGAGAAAGGTGGCGAACATTTGAAATAATTTAGAGGTGATGTTCTTTTTTCACAGCACTCGCTAAAATTTTTACAAAGGGTATTATTCGGCGACATATTCGGCTTCCGACGCATTTAATAACACTGTTCTATATTCAAAACCACGTTTGCCACTAAAAGGCGCCAAACATCTTATCACTTACTTCTATCTCTTCCAAGTTTTGCAGCCAATAGTGGTGACTAGCAATGACTAGCTGGATAGAGAAACTATTTCTGCTTTAAATCCATTTGCGTAGACAACGGTTGGAAGTTGAAAAAATTTTTTATGGTATTGTTTTAGTTATTTATTAATTGCTCTCGAAAGATGCATGAAACAATTATTGCAGCCGTGTCTGTGTCGTTTTTTTGCAGAAAAATTATCCGCATGTTTTTGTTCTGGATTTTTCTTTACCTTGCTAGCGTGAGTACATAGTTTTTCTCCAAATAAAACGGGATAAACTGGTGAACCCCCAAGATATTAGATCGCTGTGCTATTTGCAGTGTAGTTCTCTTAGAAGCTCTCTAGTCAAAAAGTAATGGATAATTTATGAATATTTATAGGATCGTAGAAAATAATGGATAATTTATGAATATTTATATACTGAATTTCTAGAAAACAAAGCGAAATTTACAAAACTCTACAAATTTTTTACCGAATAATATCAGTGATTTTAAAACTTTATAACTCTAAACTTGCAACTCTAAAGCTGTAACTCTAAAGTTTTGCAACTCATGGAAATGCCCTATGACTTTTTACATGAATATAAAGCTACTTATTTTTCTAAGTGTCGACTAGGGTTTGGTGAGCTCTGAAAGAACGATTCGTATAAGCTGCCGAGGAAACAAACTTTAAATGTCTGAGAAAGTCTAATAAGACAATTTTTTTAAAAAATGCGGGAGTAAAGAGTAAAAAGGCTAATTTCGTGTAACATCTACGCTTATAAAGGGCAATATTATTTAAGATCTAAGCTTACATACGAATAATTATGAAGATACTCAGGAACGCAAAATATTGTAGGATTTACGCTTAAAAACCTAAAATTATGTGATATAAGATTTTACCAGCGTGACAACCTGAAAAAATCTCTGCAACTTTTTCTATTAATTTGCACTGAATATCCCAAATCCGAATTTAACGCTTTCACTGCAAAGTAATGTTTTGATTTGTCAAATTTAGTTACTGCTACTAATCTTTCAAAATTTTTGGGCAAAATTTTTTGGGCCGAGGAGACTCGGTGGCGATCAAGGGCAGAGTCGCACCGCCGATAGAATAATTTCAACCTATACTCTCAACGTGTTTCTGTCAACGTGTTTAACCAATTGATGGCATTGACTAGAGTCGTTTTCCGCATGAAGGATTTGTACACCAACTGTCTACATCTAGTCAAACTTTTACATGATATGCATCAGCGTTTTATAGTTCCGTTCGAATTTGGAATTGACATTTCTAAAAAAGTTTTTTTGTTGCAATTGAGTGGAAATCGCTAGATTCAATTTTTTAATTCTGCGTACATCCTCGGGGGAAAACTGAGTAAATTTTAGTACGCATTTCTTACTGCAAAGTTTGAAAAATCCGGGTATTTCCTTAAGTTAACTCGATTGAAGTGAATGGCATTCGGTCTTCATCTTGAGTGAAGTGAGTGGCACTCGGTCCTCATGTTGAGTGAAAAGAATTGCATTCGGCCCTCAGGCTGCGTGAATGAAGCGGCATTTGGCCCTCAGCTTTCGTGAGTTGAATGGCATTGCGCCTTTGAACTCGTGTGAAGTCCTTGAGACCCTATAGTGTATTGGTTTCTCTGTAATCAGTGATTAAATTTTTTTCATACGTTAACTGCCAATCTAATAAAATGTTCTGACGTTGCATTAAAATTATTTTTAACCGATTTTACAGTCTTGCTTATAATTAAATTTAATTCGTCTTTCGAAATCGATTTTTATTAGAAATTTTAGCAAATTCATTTCTTTGCTGAATAATTATAAACTGTTATAAAAATGTATTTAATCAATTGTTTAATCAATAACCATACGGGTCACAATGTCAGGATTATTTACTTAATCTTACTCCAGAGGATTCCTGTCGCTGCACCCCCTAGTGTTCTTTATGACGAGTAGTCTCATTGTGGGATTGCTATTGAACATTTCAGCCAGGAGTAACCCCGGAGGAACATTACTCTGACACCTTTCTGTCAAAAAAAATCAAGGGTAGGATTGATATGAAAGATCCCTGTCAAGGATAGCTATATCGTTTTAGTCAAGAGCCATTTCGTGAAGCGTTGAAAGTGATCTGATCAGACCCTAATTCAGCTCCTGGGGTTTTCTTATAGTTAGTTGTAATTGACTCCAGCTATGGTCTACTATGAATGAAGGCAGATGTCGGTCGATAGGTTTAATGTAGAATAAGTTTCGGAGGATAATATCAGAAACCACGTTAAGCAAATAGTTTTTTTATGGTTTTGATTATGTCTTCTTTACTGTTTGCAAATGGAACAGAATGTTAGGATAATATATGTCAAGTTATATTGTTTTCAGTTTTCCTCGGTTTTGAGAAATCGTGTTCATCTTCTTCGATATGAAAAAATTTTCATAGAAATTTTTCTGCCTCATCTTTTTAAAAGTTAATCAAAATTTTAAGTGTAATTGATAATTGAAATGGCCTGAAAGGTGATTTTTTTAACAAAAACTGAAAACTGCACAATAATTTACCGATTTCCTTAGGGGCTCTTTAGTGACTCAACTTATGCAGCTCCCGGCAGAAGAAATGGGCTGTCCTAAACTGGCTCATAAATAAAAAAAACTTATTTTTTTTTACAGTTTCTCTCACTTCAAAAATGAAAATCTTACAAAAGTTCACAGATGAAAATAATGCATCTCTTGCAAATTTACAACGCATAAAACACTTTAACTCTTAGAACAGAAACTTTTTGAGGTAAAATTGTCTAAACATTCGTTTTCTACCGCAAATCTTACCTATTATTTACTCCTGCCGCCATTTTTTTCCGCCCGGAATGAGCGGGGAAAATGCAAGAAATGAGCGGAATTTGAGCGGACAGTTTAGCAAAATCCGCTCAAAGCCCTTAAATTTTTTGGACCGGATTGAGCGGATTTTGAGCGGAAAAAAATTGCAATTATTGATCGCAATTTGAGCGGAGTAAAAAAACAAGTTTTGATCGCAATTTGAGCGGAATAAAAAATGCAAGAAATGAGCGGAATTTGAGCGGAATAAAAAAAATGCAAGAAATGAGCGGAATTTGAGCGCAGTAAAAAATGCAAGAAACCAGCGGAATTTGAGTGGAATAAAAAATTTAAGGAATGAACGGAATGGTCGGAATGAGTGGATTAAGTAGCTGATACTGTTTCGGAAAATTGTCTCAAGTCTAGTTGAAACCCGACCTCGAGATTTTTCCAGTGTTCTGGTTTTTTTACCCTCCTCCTTTTTTTCCCTGTCTTAGGACAGGCAATGGCGGAATTACTTTGAAAATAGCTATAGGTGAATTGAGCAAAGCACTAGGTACAAAGCCTAGGGCAAAAACTTGATCTCCAAAACAAACAAACAAAATTAAATTTAAAAAAGCAAGCAGGTAAAAAGACGACAGTAGGCGTCAAATTCCGCTCATTTCTTGCACTTTTTATTCCGATGAAGTTCGGCTTATTTCTTGCATTTTTTTCCGCTCAAATTCTGCTCATTTCTTGCATTTTTCACTCATTCTGGTCAAATTCCACTCATTCCGGTCATCTCTTGCATTTTTTGAGCGGAATTTGAGCGGACTCCTCGACATGGGCGGTCAACCTCCATTTCAAACGATGTTTTTAGTTCATAATTTTGCTTCCTTCAGAACAAGAGATTGCAGATACCCATTATTCTGCTGAGTAGATTCTACCTGATACTTTTTCAAAAGCTACCAAATCCCATAAATTAATTTTTAAATCAAAACAATATATTCGAATATATATTTTTTCAGCCTTGATCCTTCCGTAACATTCTCTGCCCTTTTTGCCGGTTCAATGTACCGTTGGACACTGACTGTTACAAGCCGGGGTTTGAACCCACTTCAGCGGATCTACCACTTTCAAAATTCGACTATGCCTGCAAAGCCAATTGCACTGGTTGAAGCTGCGGCTACATTGGATCAGTATGACACGTTCACTCTCACAATTGGAAATGTTCCTTATGTAAGTTTTCCTTGAAAAATACTATGTTCTGTTTTTTTTTGTGCGGGGGGGGGGGGGCTGTGGTTGAGGTTTCACCCTTAGTTCACCTCTCGTTATCGCTGTGATGACTATTTCAGCTAGATTACTTACTGGGAGAAACAGCGTATTAGTGAAATAATAAAAAGACACGGTAATTATACTCTTTGCAATGAGTGTTTGTATATAGGAACGCATTGATTACACTGCGTTAATTACATGGTTGAATTTTTCAATTTTCCACTCAATGCGAACAGCAGTTGAATGACTACGAAAGAAAAAAAGAAAGAGTATATTTCTTTGATCAGGTAATACAAATCTAACATCTAATAATAAACAAAATAATTCTTTACCGCAACCAAAGAGGACAGGTAATGGAGTACTAGTACCCGCAAATCCTGCACCAAGACGAAATATGGTTTTCCGTTGCGTCACATCTTTCTCTCTCATCTTTGCATTTTTTATCGTTATGATTTGATATCAAAAAACTATCTGCTTTCTTTTCGAAATTCCGAAAATGTGAAACATAAAGTTTGTTTCTTTATCAATATTTTGGAGGAGTTACTGTGGAAATTCTACTTTAAATCGCTGAATTTACATGAAATTGAAACTTTCATATTGGCTGGTTAATTAGTTTTCAGAGTTTAAGAGCTAATCTTGAGCATATTGACTATGTAAACAAAAGGAACGAACTTGAGCGATGTAAGTTGAAGCATATTGATTAATTGTTTGTTAGGCAAACAAATGTGAGACTAGCTTTGTAAAGTGATCAATTTGTCGGAAATAGTCAGAATGAAACTCAGAGGTCAAAAAAAAGGAACAAGGTATGATTACAGCAGAAATGAGAATGGAAGAGCTTGGGAGAAGCAATGATATTTATTTATGAATTCCAGCAAACCCCAAAAATGCACCCTCTAAAAGCCGTTTTGGTATAATAAAAGTGATTATATATTCCCTATAAGAAGCTACAATTTTGAGGTTACCGGTTAGTGTTTTCAGGGAGGACAAAATGGCTATGTTAAATAGATAAAATTACTGCTTAAAGAAGGAATCATACAAGAAAATTTGCTTTGAAAGATTTTTCGGATATTTTGTTAGCATTTTTTTCAGAAAAAAACATTTGTATGCCCCTATTGATTACCACTAGCATAGAAAATAGAAAATGAAGAAAAAAAGATAAAAATATTTGTCACTAATTTTATTGTTTGAAAAAGAAAAGCGTACTGTTTGTTAAAAATTACACTTACCAATTGTTTTTATTTTGCGAAAGGTAAGAAAAAAGAATTTTGATATTTGGAAATAATTTTCTATGGTGTAATTCGTTAAGTTCTTCGTTTCTCTGTAGAATAACTAGGCGGGTTTGGAATCAAAACGCAATTAAATAGATCACAAGGGTGGACATGCATGAAGAAATGACAAGAAAAAGAAAAAGTTTTGAAAAAATGTTTACTTTTTTATTGCAATAGTTCTTTTGATCTAAGCCGGTAATCTCTTATTAGGAGAAATTGTTTGACTATTAATTCAGAAGTGTTTTTGTATTTGCAGTAGAAATTTGGTATTGATCTCGGGAGTTAACTCAACTAATTGGAATTCTTATATTGAAATTTTGTCAGTCAGGTAAAATTTGTCAGGGAAACTTTGGGAAAACCAAAGTGTATTCCTGAAATCGGAGCTATGAAAAAGCAAAAATATTATAGTATTGTTATTTCTTCAGTGGAAGAATCAGTATTGTCGAGAACAGGCAGTAACTAAAGGATTGGATGTTCAAGACTTTTTAGTGGAAATAACGAGTTATAAAGTGAGATCGATGTTTGAGGTGAGAATAATTTTTGCTTTGAAGTCTTCTTGAGAATAATTTGAAGCAAATAGAAGAACATAGGGGCTGTTTGAAAGAAATTCCGATGGGGAGAAATTAAAGGTCTCTAAAACCAAGCGTCCATAATTTCACAAGACCCCCCTTAAGTTCTTAAAACCGTACTTCCTCAATCCCAATAACCCTGAAATTTCGACTGGTAATTCCTGGGTTAACTGCATATGCATTGAGAAAAGAGCGAGCCTTTCCGTGAACCCAAAGTTGTTAAGATTGCTTTTAGAACAAGCAAAAAAAGATGCAATAACTGATTTTCTTTGGACTTTGATGGAAGAGGCAACACTTTTGCCACCGTCAAAATATCTACGCAAAGCCAAATATCAACTTTAAGAACTCGAATTAGTTATCGTCCAGTTTCATGGTATTAGCGCTAACAAATATTCTACAAACAAAAAGGCAGAAAGGTCTTAGTTTTACCTGATTTTTTCAACTTTGTGAAAGAAAATAAACACTTAAATTTGGTTAAAAAACATTGCTAGATCCACAGAGGGAGAAAACGTAATCTTGGGCTAAATCAGGGTAGTAGCAGTAACATGGAAAAGGATAAAAACAGAATGCATGTACTTGTATATGAACTGTCTAACATGAAACATAAATTTTGTTGGATCTTGAAGTTGACAAAGCAAGGTGTCCACGAAATTCTGGTCATAATGAGCAAAAAAATATATATAATAACCTGCAGCACTTGATCCAACATCTACGCCGACTATTGCACTTATATGTTGGGTCAAAATGTTTTAAAAGAATGACATGTTACATTTTGCAGATAAAAATTAAGGTTGAGTACCCTTAAGCACAAGAAAAACCATCAGACAAGAGAGAGCGAGTCTAATCGAGACTTACGAGGCTGAAAAACAGAGTTTCGTCAGTCAGAATTGAGAGAAAGAAAGCTCAAGCTGAGCAGTTGGTTCTCCAAGTGAGAAAATTGCAGTTGTTCAGTGAGTTTTTTGCGAAAGAACATAGTTTCGCAGTTGAAGTGATACTTGCGGAGAGAGTGATTGAATTGGTTTGATTTAGTGTGGCCATTAATTAATTTGACAGAAAAATTCAACTTGATTGTTGATGTTACTCAACTGTCTCTGGCTATACCATAATTTGTTGCTGGTATTACATATTTTGATAATTATTTCAATTATCCAGAGTGAAGTTTTCAAGCAGCCGAGACAGCAGCAGTTTTTGGGAACAACACAGTACACACCCTACAACAAGAGGAACTACCAAACAATTTTTTTTGGATTTTTGATAGGGTTTTGGTTGCTAGTCAGTCCCCAGCTAGAAGTTTTTTAACGGAAAAAATAATTCTACATTGGCGCTCCCGGGTGGGTTCTCTTGTTAAAAAGAGAGTTATTCGGAAAACCTGAATACGAGTGTGAAGAGAGTTCTGAGATACTTTTAACAAGTGCTCAAAGCTGACAACTTTTGACGCAGAGCAAGTTGAGTAAAACTTTGACGATAGTCGGAACAAGATTACAAATCGAGAGAAATTGAGCAAGAGAGACATACATTACCGGGAGAGGGTTACTTTGGAAGACAGTCAGTCATTGTTCTCGGGAAAAGGATTCTAACTGAGCGTAGTGGTGGAAGTACTTGGGCAGACAGATCAAGGAGATTACTCAGATAGAGACGAGAAAAAGATCTGAGAAGATTTGCAGCAGGAATTGGAGCAAGAGAGGAGCATTCAGTGTAGAGTGAAGCATTTTGGAGAACAATGGCAGGATTTGGATTTACAAAACATTTTTCTTCGCCTGGGTGTGAAGTTAAGGAGGACTGGCGTTAGTTTTCTTTGGATTTTTGTGAATTTTTGGTGTTCATGTGGACAGAAGAAGAAGTCCAGAGATATTTGCCAGAGAAATTTTGTGGTTGGGCACTTGATGCTTTAAATTATTCGCCACGTGAAATTTGGAAATGTGGACGCTTCAAGAAACTTTGTACTTCCTTGAGTTGAGACTGTCCAATTTTCCAAAGAGGTATCAAGATGAGATTGAGAAATACTTCATAGAAAAGGAGGATATTGAGAAAGCGGCTTTGCATTGTGAATTTGAAAAATCAGTGTTTCAAAGTGACGTTGCTGACAGAGAAGAGTTAACGCGCCATGAGTGGAGTCAACAATTTGACAAAAAGAAGGATGTTCAAATGACAATCGATATTGTCAAATCAGTGGTGACGGGAAATTCGGCAAAGTGATCTGGCTAAAAGTTGCTCCGCAATAAAAACTATTGGCTGCTTTAGAGTAAATGTTGTGCTCGAAGAGAAGCCTGATGTCATAAAAGAGAGCCAGGAATGTAGTTCAAAAACTTCTGACAACCAGCCAAATGTGGAGACTGATGCGGATTCGAAGAGTGGTGGAAGCGATGGCGATTTTGATTCAGTTATGCAAATAGAAGAGCGTAACGTGGCGAAATTAAAGACCGATGCATTTCACGGTGGGATATTGGAAAGAACACAAAATTGCAGATCTAAGAAGCGAAGCTCTTGAGGAAAGTGGTAAGAGTAAGTTGGAGGATGATGCAATGTTAATTGACGACGATTTTAGCGATGACGACAGCTTCTTCGATAGCTTCTTCTCTCGTTTGAAAGCTTCTTCGATAGCAGACAACATGGATAAACAACTTTGAATGCATGGACGACCATGTGTTCCTTCCAAACATTTGTGAGCGGCACTTTAACTCTGAATTGTTTGAGTTGACCGCCAGAAACGGAATTCGAGTTGGAAAACCGTGCTCTAATGGGTTGATAACATGTGAATACTTCACGTCCGGTCCATGCATGCCCCACTTTGGCAAATTGATAGATGTCGGAGAAACAGCTATGCCGAAATTTAGTGTTGCACAAAAAGGTGATTTGAACACGGCAGCAGAAGATATTTTTAGCGGGAATTTGATTGCTAATAGATTACGCCTTGGTATGGTCAGTACTGGGTCGCAGCACACTGATCAACTTAGTTTGACCCGAACCTCATCTAAGTGAGAAATGACAAGAGAGTATTGTAACTTTCCCAACAGACGAAGCGCATTGCGAAGCAACCTAAATTTGTGAAAGCACGGCTGCAAAGGCAAGCGCGGATGGATGGAAGGAGCAAAAAAGAAAAATTAACTAAATCCGCGAAATTATTTTTTCCTTCAAGATTGGGAAAGAAAACGCAATTGATGGAACAGACAAAAATGAAAACGCGCACACAATTTTTTTCGCAACTGCGTAGGCAGCGGGAATGCTATAAAGGAATGTGAAACTGGTTCTGGAACTAAGCTTCAGCAGATAGCACCTGCAACTTTCAAAATGGAGGAGAATCAGAGCTTCAATGCAGAAATAGCGGTGGCTGATGTATCAGTTACTTATGATGTTTGTGAACGTTCACCTGCTGAAGAATTACTGACATGGGCGCTTTCAATGATGGTCAAGATAGAAGTGGTGTTGGCTCAGGTGATGTGGTTTGCGGTTTAGTTGAGATGAAGTTTGAAGAGCCAGATCTCAGTAAAAAGAGATCTCTCCATAAACGCGGAGCCTCAATTGCTTCACTCAGACGAGAGAAATTTGGAAGCGAGTTTCACCTATGCTGAAAGTGATGGAATTCTTCAGAACTGATAAATTTTTCAAAGCTCGATTGAGCAATCACTGATGGTGTGGAAAATAAGGTTTCTAGTGCAGATGAAGTCTTTTTACGAAAATGTTCAACAATCGAAGCGGTTTGTGAAGTGTTGCACATCCACAAGATGGAGTTCGGCGACGATAAGCGGTTGTCACCTTCAAAGGAAATTGATCTGTGGCTGAAATTTCAGAAAGATGGAAGAAGCGCTTTTGCCATTGATGTTGGAGATAATGTAGTGGCAGCACACTCCTAGAGTTCTTTCTTGAAGCAAAATAATAAACCGAAGCGTAACTCGGATTTTGAAGTCGAGAAAGCTTTAGATACCTATCGAAATCAGTTTTCAATTGGCGTACCCGGCCAAGAACAAAAAGTAGAGTATAGGAGGGAGGTAGCGTGTCGGTTTTCTCCAAACCTGTTGAAGGCGAGTGACGATCAGAGAAGTCCGGAACTGGAGTATCCTGAGTTGTGCATGCTGTTAATTGGGAAACGAAAGGTCAGTCGAAAAGAGAAGTGGAACAAATTCAATTTCGAGTGGCAGTAGTCCAGGGGAGTCTGGGGCAAACGAAAGAGAAAGCCGAAGAACGAGAATGAAGGCGGTTATCCCTTCAAGCATCGGAGGAAGAAAGAAGATCTGACAAAGCTTGTAAAGTTGAATTGTCTGATGTGAGAGCTAGTAAGTATAATCTAACGAATCGGCACCCTTTTTGGTTGTGAGTTTTTATGTCATACACTATGTTGGAATCTCATAATTGAATCAATAAATCGGCTGTTTATAATGAAGTGCACATGCTCTAAATGACAAAAACTATTGAAAAGATGGTCAATTGAATTGTAATGCTGAGTGTTAGGTTAAGATTAGACAGAGTTAGGATTATTGTTGGTACATAATGTTTTTGCAATTAATTTTCTTTTCAGCCGGTGTTTTGCTTTAAAAACAATTGGTTGACTGAGTCAATTTTTATATGATCCTGCTCATATATTCTTGTAGTTGTTTAATCACTAAACGGAGGACATTGTCTAACCTGCATTTACAGGAGCTCTATTTAAATGATTGACATTTACTTATGTTCACATAATTCTGTTTGAAGGAAGAAGTGTAGTAGTACACATGGACCGTCGGATTTTTTTATTATTCGGGAGATTAATGGTCTAGGAGGGAGGAGTGTGGAAGCTACATTTAAATCGTTGAAATTACATTACATTGAAACTTTCATATTGAGTGGTTAACTCGTTTGCAGAATTTAGGAGCTAATCTTGAGCTTATTGACTATGTAAACAAAAGGAATAAACCTGACCGATGTAAGTTGGGGCGAATCGATTAATTGTTTGTTAGGTAAACAAAAGGAAGACTAGCTTCTCAAAGTGATCAAGAGGTCAAAATTGTCAGAATGAAACTTAGAGATCATTATGCGAAAGGAACAAAGTATGATTACAGCAGAAAAAAGAGCAGTATGGAAGAGCTTGGGAAAAGCAAGGCTATTTTATTTATGAATTTATCCAAACCCCCAAAAATGCACCCTCTAAAAGCCATTTTGGTATAGTAATTGTGTGTATTTATTCCCTATAGGCAGCTACAACTTTGAGGTTACCGGTTAGTGTTCTCAGGAAGGATATAATGGGTGTGTTTAATAGAAAACTTACTGCTTATAAGAAGGAGAAAAAAAGATGCATTTGTCCACTCGAAGCATTTGTCCATTTGTCCACATGCATGCGAAGCATTTGTCCACTTTTCCAAGAAAAAGATGCTTGTTTGTCCCTAAGGATCACCCCTAACATGGAAATGAGGAAAAAAATACAATCAGATAAAAGTACTTGTCATTAATTTTATGGTGTGAAACAAAAAGCGTACTGTTTGGCAAAAATTCCACTTACCAATTGTCTTTATTTTGCGAAAGGTAAGAAAAAGAATTTTGATATCTGAAAATGATTTTTTATGGTGTAATTCGGCAAGCTCTTTGTTGTTCTGTAGAATAACTAGGCGGGTTTGATATCGAAACGCAATTAAATAGATCAGAAGTGTGGTTGAAGGGACATACATGAAGAAATGAAAAGAAAAAAAATAAAATGAATTGAAAAAAATGTTTACTTTTTTATTGCAATAGTTCTTCTGATCCAAGCTAGTAATCCCTTATTAGGATAACTAGTTTGACTATTATTTCAGAAGTGTTTTTGTATTTGCAGTAGAAATTCGGTATAGATCTCGGGAGTTAGCTCAACTAATTGTTGGAGTTCTCATATTAAAATTTTGTAAGTCAGTTCAAATTTGTCAGGGAAACTTTGAGAAAACAAAGTGTCACTTTGAAATCAGAGATATGAAAAAACAAGAAAACTATAGTGTTGGTATATATATTCAGTGGAGGGAATCAATCTTGTCGAGAAAAAGCAGTAACTAAAGTATTGGAGGTTCAAAAGTTCAAAAAAATTGCAAAAGAGACATTATAGTGGGATGAAGTGAGTTCGATTTTTGTGGTGGACTAATTATTGCTTTGGAGTCCTCTTGAGAATAATTTGAAGCTAATAGAAGAACATAGGGGCTGTTTGAGAGAAATTCCGATGGAGAGAAATTAAAAAGCTCCAAAACCAATTGTCCATAATTTCACCAGACTCCTCCTCCGCAGGTCCTCAAAATCCTGTTTCCTCAAGCTCAATAACACTGAAATTTTTACTGTTAGTTCCTGGGTCAACTGCATATGCATTGAAAAAAAGCGAGCCATTTCCGGTAACACAAAGCTGTTTATTTTGCTTCTAAAACAAGCAAAAAAGAGGCGATAACTGATTTTCTTAGGACTTTAATGGAAGAGGCAAATTATCTACCCAAAACCAAATTTAAACGTTAAGAACGCGAATTAGTTTTTGTTCAGTTTCATGGTATTAACTCCAATGAACTTCTACAAAAAACAGGAAAAGATCTTAGTTTTCCTTGATTTTCTTCAACATTGTGAAAGAAAATAAATAGTTAAAAGTTGTTTAGAACAAACATTGCTAGATCCACAGGGGAGCAAACGTATTCTTGAACTAAATCAGGGAAGCATCATTATCATAGGAAAGGATAAAAACAGAGGATGCAAGTACTTGTGTAAGAACTGTCGAATATGAAACATAATTTTTGTTGGATCGTGACCTTATCAAAGCGAGTTGTCCACGAAATTCCGGTCAAATTGATCAAACTTTTAAACAAGATAAAAACGACACGTTACATTTTGCTGATAAAAACTGATAAAATCGAGTACCTTTAAGCACAGGAAAAACCATCAGACAAGAGAGAGCGAATCTGAGAGAGAGAGACACTTACAAGACTGAAGAACAGCGGTTTGTCAGTCAGAATTCAGAGAAAGAAAGCTCAACGGAGCAGTTGGTTCTCAGAGTGAGAAAAATTTAATTGTTCAGTGAGCTCTTTGCGAAAGAACTTAGTTTCGCAGCTGCAGTGAGTTAAACTGCAAAATTGTTCAAAATTGTTGCTTACAGAGATTATAAATTTCTGGCCACTAATATAGCAACTGGGATGCAGATTTGTTTTTAGTTATTTGGGATAGGAAGTAAAGTGACGGATTTGTGGATATTTGCGGAGATAGTGATTGAATTATTTTGATTTGGCGTGGACCATTAATTAGTTTTGATAGAAAAATTCCATTCCATTTTGATTGTTGAATTTACTCAATTGACTGTCTCTTCCTATAACCTTATTTGTTGCTGGTATTACATATTATTTATTATTATTATTATTATTATTATTATTATTTTTATTATTATTATTATTATTATTATTATTAGTGTTATTATTATTATTATTATTATTATTATTATTATTATTATTAGTTTTATTATTATTATTATTATTATTATTATTATTATTATTACTATTATTATTATTATTATTTTTACTATTATTATTATTATTATTATTATTATTATTATTAATATTATTGTTATTAATATTATTATTATTATTATTATTATTATTATTATTATTTTTTTTTTTTTTATTATTATTATTATTATTATTATTATTATTATTATTATTATTAATATTATTATTATTACTATAAAAATGATTATTATTTCTTTTATCTAGAGCGTTTGCAAGCAATCGAGAGAGCCACATTTTTTGGGGAAAACATAGTACACTCCCTACAAGAAGAGGAGCTGCCAAACAAAGCCTTTGGAATATTGATAGGGTATTAGGCGCTAGTCGATCCCCATCTAGAAGCCTTCTAACGACAGAAATAAAAATTTCTACAATTAAAAAAACTAAAATGCAGACAAAATCCGTGGCAAAGTTCTTTGATACATACTAGTGTGCTCTCGATTTCATCTCTGATGAGACCGTTCCAGACCACTGTTAACTGTGATCAGAAAAATTCCAGACTATACTGCGTTAGGAGGCTTTTCCAGGCCACGCAGTTCGATCGCACTGTGTGCGTATGTGCGCTCGAAGATGGTCTGATCAGAGGTCAACATGGTCTGGGCACATCAACCTGAGTTGCGTATAATCAGGATAAAAAGAGTGACAAAATAAATTCACTCTTCACTATTGTTTTTGTCTATTATTGTATCGTTTTCATCATCTTGCGAAAATTGAGTAAAGTTGAAAAACGTGGCGAGGCATTCCTCTGTTGTTCAAAATAGCGAGCTAATTTGTAAACTTTTGATGCAATAAAATGAAGCAACTGATTTCTGATAAGGAAGTGGATCAAAAAACAAAACGATTTTTTCACAATTTAATGCAATATTTATATTTTACTTTGAACTTGAGAAAGCTCTCTCGTTTGTACTTCGACTTTGAATAGTATTGAGATGAAGGCCAAAAAAGATTTTGAGCGCGATTAAGTCTGAGCAGAAACAAAATCGAGCACATTTATTGAGTTTAATTGAACTGCCTTTATTTAGGAGAAAATGTGATTAATTCCGTTACGTATAAATATGAAAAAAGGAGATCAATTGAGTTACGTATAATTAGGATAAAACAAGATTGAATGAATAGCGTATGATGACGAGAACACGAGAATATTTGAGTTACAAATAATTAGGAGAAAACAAGATTAATTGAGTTACGTATGATTACGAGAAAACAAGATTAATTGAGTTACAAATAATTGGGAGAAAACAAGATTAATGGAGTTACGTATAATTAGGAGAAAACAAGATTAATTGAGTTACGTATTAATAGGAGAAAACGAGATTCCTTGAGTTACGTATAATTAGGAGAAGACAGGATTAGTTGTTGAGTTACGTATAAATATGAAAATTCGATATTAATTAAGTGACATTTAATTGGTAGAAAACGAATTTAAGTGAGTTACTTATAATTAGGAGAAAACAAGCTGAACCGATATAAGTATAAATAGTAGAAAACACGATTAGTTGAGTTAGGTATAATTAGGTGAAAACAAGATAAGTTTAGTCACGTATATTTGAGGAATACTTCGCCACACTTTTCAATATTACTCAATTTTTGCAAGGTGATGAAAAAGCGATACATTCTTGATAAAAACAATAGTAAAGAGTGAGTTTAATTTGCCACTTATTTATCCTGATTTTACGCAACCCCGGTTAAGGTGTCCAGACAAAGGTGACCTGTAATCAGACCATCTTCAAGCACACACACAAACGCAAGGTTTAATTGAATTACATGGCCAGGAAAAGGCTCCCAACGCAGTTCATTCTGGTTTTGTCTGATCAGAGGAAGAACTGGTCCGGAACGGTCTCAGCAGAGATAGATTCGGGGGCACATTAGTATGACCCTAAAATATCTTGAACGCTATTACGTCCGATCAGACACTATTGCGAGCGCATTAAATGAGATTAATTGAGTAACCGATGTTAGGAGAAACCGAGATTAATTGAGTTACGAATAAATACGAGAAAACGAGATTAATTGAGTTGAGTATAAATAGGAGAAAACAAATTTAATTTAGTTACGTATACTTAGGAGAAAACGATATTGATTGAGTTACATATAATTAGGAGAAAACGAGATTAGGTGAGTTACATATAATTAGGAGAAAACAAGATTAAATGAGTTGCGTATAATTAGGAGAAGGCAAGATTGGTTGTTGAGTTACATATAAATATGAAAAACAACGAGATTATTTGAGTAACGTATAATTAGTAGAAAACAAGATTAGGTGATTTACCTATAAATAGGAGAAAACTAGATGATTTGAGTTACGAGAATAATTGAGTTGCGTATAAATAGGTGAAAACGAGATTAAATGAGTTAGGTAAAATTAGGCGGAACTGGATTAATTGAGTTACGTATAATTAGGAGAAAACAAGATTAATTGAGATACGTATAATTAGGAGAGAAGGAGATTGATTGACTAATGTAAAATTAGTAGAAAAGTGAATAAATGAGTTACCTATAATTAGGATAAAACGAGATTATTTGAGTTACGTATAATTAGGAGAAACGAGATTAAGTGAGTTACGTATAATTAGAAGAAAATGAGGTTAATTAAGATACGTATTATTAGGAGAGAACGAGATTAATTGAGTTACTTATAATTATTGGAAAAAGTGAATAAATGAGTTACCTACCACTAGGAGAAAACAAAATTATATAAGTTGAGTTATGTATAATTAGGAGAAACGAGATTAATTGAGTTACGTATAACTAGGTGAAACAAGATCAATTGAGTTACGTATAATTAGAAGACAACAAGATTAATTGAGATACGTATAATTAAGAGAGAACGAGATAAATTGAGTTACTTATAATTAGTAGAAAAAGTGAATTAATGAATCACCTTTAATTAGGAGAAAAGGAGATTATATGAGTTAGGTATAATTAGGAGAAACGAGATTAATTGATTGGCGTATAAATAGAAGAAAACGAGATTAATTGAGATACGTATAATTAAGAGAGAACGAGATTAATTGAGTTACTTATAATAAGTAGAAAAAGTGAATAAATGAGTTACACATAAATAGGAGAAAACGAGATTAGTTGAGTTACTTATAATAGTAGAAACGATATTATTAATTTGCGTACAAATAAGAGAAAACGAGATTAATTCAGTTACGTATAAATAGGAGAAAACGAGATTAATTGAGATACGTATAATTAAGAGAGAACGAGATAAATTGAGTTACTTATAATTAGTAGAAAAAGTGAATTAATGAATTACCTTTAATTAGGAGAAAAGGAGATTATATGAGTTAGGTATAATTAGGAGAAACGAGATTAATTGATTGGCGTATATATAGAAGAAAACGAGATTAATTGAGATACGTATAATTAAGAGAGAACGAGATTAATTGAGTTACTTATAATAAGTAGAAAAAGTGAATAAATGAGTTACACATAAATAGGAGAAAACGAGATTAGTTGAGTTACTTATAATAGTAGAAACGATATTATTAATTTGCGTACAAATAAGAGAAAACGAGATTAATTCAGTTAGGTATAAATAGGAGAAAACGAGATTAATTGAGTTACGCATAATTAAGAGAGAACGAGTTTAAATGAGTTACTTATAGTTATTGGAAAAAGTGAATAAATGAGTTACCTGTAATTAGGAGAAAACGAGATTATATGAGTTAGGTATAATTAGGAGAAACGAGATTAAATGAGTTACGTATAGTTAGGAGAAAATGAGGTTAATTAAGATACGTATTATTAGGAGAGAACGAGATTAATTGAGTTACTTATAATTAATGGAAAAAAGTGAATAAATGAGTTACCTACAATTAGGAGAAAACAAAATTATATTAGTTGAGTTATGTATAATTAGGAGAAACGAGATTAATTGAGTTACGTATAACTAGGTGAAACGAGATCAATTGAGTTACGTATAATTAGAAGACGACAAGATTAATTGAGATACGTATAACTAAGAGAGAACGAGATAAATTGAGTTACTTATAATTAGTAGAAAAAGTGAATAATTGAGTTACCTTTAATTAGGAGAAAAGGAGATTATATGAGTTAGGTATAATTAGGAGAAACGAGATTAATTGATTTGCGTATAAATAGAAGAAAACGAGATTAATTGAGATACGTATAATTAAGAGAGAACGAGATTAATTGAGTTACTTGTAATTAGTAGAAAAAGTGAATAGATGAGTTACCTATAATTAGGATAAAACGAGATTATTTGAGTTACGTATAATTAGGAGAAACGAGATTAATTGATACGTATAGTTAGGAGAAAATAAGGTTAATTAAGATACGTATTATTAGGAGAGAACGAGATTAATTGAGTTACTTATAATTTTTGGAAAAAGTGAATAAATGAGTCACCTACAATTAGGAGAAAACAAAATTATATTAGTTGAGTTATGTATAATTAGGAGAAACGAGATTAATTGAGTTACGTATAACTAGGTGAAACGAGATCAATTGAGTTACGTATAATTAGAAGACGACAAGATTAATTGAGATACGTATAACTAAGAGAGAACGAGATAAATTGAGTTACTTATAATTAGTAGAAAAAGTGAATTAATGAGTTACCTCTAATTAGGAGAAAAGGAGATTATATGAGTTAGGTATAATTAGGAGAAACGAGATTAATTGATTTGCGTATAAATAGAAGAAAACGAGATTAATTGAGATACGTATAATTAAGAGAGAACGAGATTAATTGAGTTACTTATAATTAGTAGAAAAAGTGAATAAATGAGTTACACATAATTAGGAGAAAACGAGATTAGTTGAGTTACTTATAATAGGAGAAACGAGATTATTAATTTGCGTACAAATAAGAGAAAACGAGATTAGTTCAGTTACGTATAAATAGGAGAAAACGAGATTAATTGAGTTACGCATAATTCAGAGAGAACGAGATTAAATGAGTTACCTATAGTTATTGGAAAAAGTGAATAAATGAGTTACCTGTAATTAGGAGAAAACGAGATTATATGAGTTAGGTATAATTAGGAGAAACGAGATTAAATGAGTTACGTATAGTTAGGAGAAAAGGAGGTTAATTAAGATACGTATTATTAGGAGAGAACGAGATTTATTGAGTTACTTATAATTATTGGAAAAAAGTGAATAAATGAGTTACCTACAATTAGGAGAAAACGAAATTATATTAGTTGAGTTATGTATAATTAGGAGAAACGAGATTAATTGAGTTACGTATAACTAGGTGAAACGAGATCAATTGAGTTACGTATAATTAGAAGACAACGAGATTAATTGAGATACGTATAATTAAGAGAGAACGAGATTAATTGAGTTACTTGTAGTTAGTAGAAAAAGTGAATAAATTAGTTACACATAATTACGAGAAAATGAGATTAGTTGAGTTACTTATAATAGGAGAAACGAGATTATTAATTTGCGTACAAATAAGAGAAAACGAGATTAATTCACTTACGTATAAGTAGAAGAAAACGAGGTTAATTGAGTTACGCATAATTAAGAGAGAACGAGATTAAATGAGTTACTTATAGTTATTGGAAAAAGTGAATAAATGAGTTACCTGTAATTAGGAGAAAACGAGATTATATGAGTTAGGTATAATTAGGAGAAACGAGATTAATTGATTTGCGTATAGATAGGAGAAAGGAGATTAATTGAGATACGTATAATTAAGAGAGAACGGGATCAATCGAGTTACTTATAATTAGTAGAAAAAGTGAATAAATGAGTTACAGATAATTAGGAGAAAACGAGATTAGTTGAGTTACGTATAATAGGAGAAACGAGATTATTAAGTTGCGTACAAATAAGAGAAAATGAGATTAATTCAGTTACATATAAGTAGGAGAAAATGAGGTTAATTGAGTTACGCATATTTAAGAGAGAACGAGAATAAATGAGTTACTTATAGTTATTGTAAAAAGTGAATAAATGAGTTACCTGTAATTAGGAGAAAACGAGATAATATGAGTTAGGTATAACTAGGAGAAACGAGATTAATTGATTTGCGTATAAATAGGAGAAACGAGATTAATTGAGATACGTATAATTAAGAGAGAACGAGATTAATTGAGTTACTTGTAATTAGTAGAAAAAGTGAATAAATTAGTTACAGATAATTACGAGAAAACGAGATTAGTTGAGTTACTTATAATAGGAGAAACGAGATTATTAATTTGCGTACAAATAAGAGAAAACGAGATTAATTCACTTACGTATAAGTAGAAGAAAACGAGGTTAATTGAGTTACGCATAATTAAGAGAGAACGAGATTAAATGAGTTACTTATAGTTATTGGAAAAAGTGAATAAATGAGTTACCTGTAATTAGAAGAAAACGAGATTATATGAGTTAGGTATAATTAGGAGAAACGAGATTAATTGATTTGCGTATAAATAGGAGAAAGGAGATTAATTGAGATACGTATAATTAAGAGAGAACAGGATTAATTGAGTTACTTATAATTAGTAGAAAAAGTGAATAAATGAGTTACACATAATTAGGAGAAAACGAGATTAGTTGAGTTACGTATAATAGGAGAAACGAGATTATTAAGTTGCGTACAAATAAGAGAAAATGAGATTAATTCAGTTACATATAAGTAGGAGAAAATGAGGTTTATTGAGTTACGCATAATTAAGAGAGAACGAGATTAAATGAGTTACTTATAGTTATTGGAAAAAGTGAGTAAATGAGTTACCTGTAATTAGGAGAAAACGAGATTATATGAGTTAGGTATAATTAGGAGAAACGAGATTAATTGATTTGCGTATAAATAGGAGAAACGAGATTAATTGAGATACGTATAATTAAGAGAGAACGAGATTAATTGAGTTTCTTATATTTAGTAGAAAAAGTGAATAAATGAGTTACACATAATTAGAAGAAAACGAGATTAGTTGAGTTACGTATAATAGGAGAAACGAGATTATTAAGTTGCGTACAAATAAGAGAAAACGAGATTAATTCAGTTACGTATAAGTAGGAGAAAACGAGACTAATTGAGTTACGCATAATTAAGAGAGAACGAGATTAAATGAGTTACTTATAGTTATTAGAAAAAGTGAATAAATGAATTACCTATAATTGGGATAAAAGAAGATTATTTGAGTTACGTATAATTAGGAGAAACGAGATTAATTGAGTTACGTATAGTTAGGAAAAATGAGGTTAATTAAGATACGTATTATTAGGAGAGAACGAGATTAAATGATTAACTTATATTTATTGGAAAAGGAGAATAAATGAGTTACCTACAATTAGGAGAAAACAAAATTATATTAGTTGAGTTATTTAAAATTAGGAGAAACGAGATTAATTGAGTTACGTTTAAAAAGCAGAAAACAAGATTATATGAGTTAAGTATAATTAGGAGAAACGTGACTAATTGATTTGCGTTTAAATAGGAGAAAACGAGATTAATTGAGTTACTTATAATTAGTAAAAAAAGTGAATAAATGAATTACATTTAATTAGGAGAAAACTAGATTATATGAGCTAGGTACAATTAGGAGAAACGAGATTAATTGATTTGCGTATAAATAGGAGAAACAAGATTATTTGAGATACGTATAATAAAGAGAGAACGAGAATAATTTAGTTACTTATAATTAGTAGAAAAACTGAATAAATGAGTTACACATAATTAGGAGAAAACGAGATTGGTTGAGTTACGTATAATAGGAGAAACAAGATTATTAAGTTGCGTACAAATAAGAGAAAACGAGATTTATTCAGTTACGTATAAGTAGGAGAAAACGAGGTTAATTGAGTTACGCATAATTAAGAGAGAACGAGATTAAATGAGTTACTTATAGATATTGGAAAAAGTGAATAAATGAGTTAACTGTAATTAGGAGAAAACGAGATTAATTGAGATACGTATAATTAGGAGAGAAGGAGACTGACTGACCAACGTAGAATTAGTAGAAAAAGTGAATAAATGAGTTACCTATAATTGGGATAAAACGAGATTATTTGAGTTACGTATAATTAGGAGAAACAAGATTAATTGAGTTACGTATAGTTAGGAGAAAATGAGGTTAATTAAGATACGTATAATTAAGAGAGAACGAGATTAATTGAGTTACTTATAATTAGTAGAAAAAGTGAATAAATGAGTTACCTTTAATTAGGAGAAAACTAGATTATATGAGCTAGGTTTATTTAGGAGAAACTAGATTAATTTATTTGCGTATAAATAGGAGAAACGAGATTAATTGAGATACGTATAAATAAGAGAGAACGAGAATAATTTAGTTACTTATAATTAGCAGAAAAAGTGAATAAATGAGTTACACATAATTAGGAGAAAACGAGATTAGTTGAGTTACGTATAATAGGAGAAACAAGATTATTAAGTTGCGTACAAATAAGAGAAAACGAGATAAATTCGGTTACGTATAAGTAGGAGAAAACGAGATTAATTGAGTTACGCATAATTAAGAGACAACGAGAATAAATGAGTTACTTATAGTTATTGAAAAAGTGAATAAATGAGTTACCTGTAATTAGGAGAAAACAAGATTATTTTAGTTGAGTTATGTATAATTAGGAGAAACGAGATTAATTGAGATACGTATAATTAAGAGAGAACGAGGTTAATTGAGTGACTTATAATTAGTAGAAAAAGTGAATAAATGAGTTACCTTTAATTAGGAGAAAACGAGATTATATGAGTTAGGTATAATTAGGAGAAACGAGATTAATTGATTTGCGTATAAATAGGAGAACCGAGATTAATTGAGATACGTATAATTAAGAGAGAACGAGAATAATTTAGTTACTTATAATTAGTAGAAAAAGTGAATAAATGAGTTACCCATAATTAGGAGAAAACGAGATTATATGAGTTACGTATAATTAGAAGAAACGAGATTAATTGAGTTGCGTATAAATAAGAGAAAACGAGATTAATTGAGTTACGTATAAGTAGGAGAAAACGAGATTAATTGAGTTACGCATAATTAGGAGAGAACGAGATTAATTGAGTTGCGTATAAATAAGAGAAAACGAGATTAATTGAGTTACGTATAAGTAAGAGAAAACGAGATTAATTGGTATCAGCTGAATTTTTGTAGACAAAAAGTGGAACAGTAGCGGAAAAACTTATAAATTGAAATGAACAAGCTGAAAATTGTTAAGAAACAAATGAAATACTACACGGCGTTTTAAAAGATGGCGATGATTCCAGTCAGATGGCTTGTGGTCATCATGGCTGGACATTGTGCAAATGAGAATAGCAACTGATGCAATTTTCATTTGTGAAAGTACCTCCAGAACGGTCGAAATATAAGTGCAAAAAGCACTTGAAATAAATGATCAAGTCAAACTAAATTTTGGGTAGATTTTAACTCTTTTTTAAAACACATCCGCTATAAGCAGAATTCTTTTCCGTTTGTGCCCCCCCCCCATACGTTATACTCCTCCAGTTAGAGCGCGTGTAATTACATGGTAAACCATTATGTAAAATTATTAAACTTGCGTTGGGGAAGGGGGGCAAAAATTTGCACTCACTAAGCTGGGATGCAGAGCATGTTCTGCGACAATAGTTTAAAATTCATAAATTTCAGGTTGAGGGCTCGCCAAAAGCACTTCGGTTATCCTGGGCACAAGAACTGATGATCCATTCTTACAAAATTACTCTGATTGGGTTCACAAATTACCCAAAAACATTTGACGTAATTTCAAATGGTTGGGAACAATTGGATTCAACAGAATTGAATCCCGGCGAACTGTACCAAATTAGCGTTACTCCTGTAAGCTATGGAAAAGAGGGAGAGAGCAATTTGTTTGAAGAGTCCACGAATCCTTCTCCTCCAACTGAGATCTCGGCACGAAGGAATTTCACAGACAAATCTGTAGGGTTCCATGTATCTTACGAGGGAACAGTTACGGTAAATATTCCAAAAATAGATTCCATTCGCATTAGATGATAAAACAACGAAAACTCATCTTCTCAGATTTTGAATCTCATGTAATGTTAGACCAGAATTTCTGATTCATCTCTAGTCAAGTAGACTGAACGCGAAGGAAAAATGTCGGTTCTCTCCGTGGAAAAATTCAGCATTTCTTATAAGGATGAAAATTATAATTAAAAGCTTTTTACCCCCATCAGCTTCGATTGTAACCGTCTGGAAAACTTGTTTTTAAACAAAAAAGGCTGTGCAAAGTTGTTGGAAATCTATATATAATGCAACTCAATAAAAAAGCCGTTTCCTCCCCATGCTCTTTCTGGTCTCTTTCGTTCCTTGAATCACATTTCAGACGATTTTACCTTGGTATTAACTTGGTAGGGGCCGTAGTACGGCACCGTATAAGTCTTTTACAAACATACATGCATATATAAAATACATTTA
>NC_134476.1:22016595-22069611 GCF_964194025.1 Convolutriloba macropyga | reverse complement strand
AATGTGTATATATAAAAAGGTTTGAAAACACACTCTCGTTTACAAAAAAAAACTCATAAACTGACAACCTATAACCTAGTTCAGCCGCTCTTAAAATTTTCTGTATGTGTTACTTTGCATTCGTCCTAAAATTATAAGTATATTTGGATGCCAATTTTAAGGCAACCCATTTTTGAGTTTAGAAGCACCTTTTGAAAAAGGGAAGGTATTGCAAATTAGAAAATATGAACTTTAATATAAAATTTTTTTCAATAGACTGTAAACCCTTGGTTTACAGTCTATTGAATTTCTCAAGAATTTTTTGTTGGCCATTTTTGCGTTATCACACATTAAGTTGAGGGATTCTCATTGAATTGGAAGAAGTCTTAAATCTGGACAGAGAAAACTGAGTAGTGTTTTTTTCCTGCTCAGGGCTTGCCAAGTTTTGCCTGCCAAAACTGGATTTGAGGAACATATCGTATGGCCTTTTCTTGACATTTGATCTGAATATAGGTCCAAAAATAATAGAAAAGGTTTGCTAATCGTTCACTCTTCACACTACCAGGTAAAAGCCAAAGACTTGATTTCTGTTCAAAGCTATCCAAAACTTACATTTTCTCCTCTAACACTTTGCTTATGGAAAATCTCCGGAACATTCAGGTAACTGAAATTTTAATCTAGAAGGAAAGTTTTGATGCCGGAGAAAACCCTCGTGAATTGAATTTTCAGCCCAGATTCACTTAGAATTAGTGATCATGTTTTGAAGTATTGTGGATCTTTGTCTTTCCGGTGCATTTTGAAACTTAATTTCGCTCCAACTGCACATCTCAAAATATATCTGAACCCGTGAGAATGAGCGTTCAGTACAGATGCAAGATCTATCCCCTCACCTTAGTGGGCAAATAACTTTTACGCCCCTGAGGCGTACCTGCTACTTTTAACATAGTAGCGTGCGATATAGCAACAACAAAATCTGAACAAATTTGGTACAGTACTTCAGCAGATATTAACAAATTTCTCAATTATACTCCATTTATTCAGCTATATTTATAGCTCAAAAATGCACAAAAACATTCTTGACGGCGTTAAACGACTCCTCTAGCGTGTTTGTGGGAGTAAATTCAGAACCCTTTTGCGTTCATGGTTGAGTCAAACCTTCATGATAAGATGTGAAAAAGTTTCCCGCCTCGTCATGAAGGTTAAGGTGCTTCATCAGTTTTGATACAAAACAACATACACCGAAATTTGACAAATTAATGAAAATGGAAAATATTTTGAATTAGCAGGAATCATTGATATAGTTAACTTAAAGGGCCTGGGTATTGTCTGGAAATTACAAATTGTACTCAGAAAAAGCTGTTCGATTACAAAAGCACACCTCAGCCAATAAATTCTTTGATTGGACATTGTTTTCAGGAATCAAATTGAAAAACCGTTCAACAACAAATTTTCCAGACAAACAATTTACATTGCATGCAGGAACAACTTAGGCGCCCGAATTTCCTATGTTAATTAGCAATTGAGATGCCAACGCTATAGAGAAGTTCAAAAAAATATAATACCTTGATTCACTTTTTTTAAAGAGGTCAAAAGCATTTATCGTTGCGCATTTGAAGATTCTTCCAAAATCATTCTTGTAAATAGTTTAGTTTAAGTATTCAGATTGTAGGTCTGCAAGAAGACTCGTGTTGTGGTGGATGCTCAAAAATAACTGAATTTTCAAATGGGCCAAAATAGGAATTAAAAAAGATTTTTCTGGAACCAGATTTGATTAAATTGAACAGAACGCAAACCAAACACTTTAAATCTTCTTTTCTTTCTTATAAACTGTGGGCCTGTATTAAGTAACTTATGTAAAATGCTATGTAAGTGGTACTGAATGTTTCATAGTAAAAAGAGTGCTAATTTTATTTTCTTCACTTAAATCGCAAGACTTTTATTTTTCGAACATCATTTTACAGCTAACCTCTCTTTGAGACATAACACATAAGCATTTGTCTTGTTTAAAAAAGAATTTTATAGTTTTGACGTTTTCGATGGATATTTGGAGTTAAACGTTTTTCTGGTTGATTATTGACATTAACTACAAAAGATATTAGTGAGAAACTCAACTAACGAAAAAGTTGTGAAACTTAAATGTAATTCTCTCACCAATTAGGAACCAATTAAAACTAAATTCAATAGTCTCATTTCTGATATTTAATAGACAAGACACAGACAAGAGGAAATGGCACCAAAATCTTTGATGAATTTTTAAAGGCGCCAAAAATTTAAAAATTTATTTTTTACAGAAACTAGAGCACAATTAACTGAACCGACTGCAAACAATTAAAAAAACTCTTCTTTAGTTTACTGTAAACTTTGGGCCTGCAGTATGGGATCTAATCACCAGCTGTGTGTGGGTGCGACTGCCAGTTTTATGTGTAAAACAGTGCAAATTTTGTTTGATCCACTTAAACCGCAAATCTGTTGTTTTTCCGAACTTCAATTCGCAGCTAATATTTTTTGAGACACAATACGTAAGCATTGGTCTTCTTTGGAACAAGTTCTCATTTTTGATGCTTTTGATGAATTTCTGGAGTTGAACGCTTTTCTGTTTGATCAATGACAATAATTGCAGAAGATATCATTAGACTTCCAAAGTTCGGTACGGCCTTACAAGGGGCGTAACAGATTTTTGCTATTTCGAACTGTTTCAAGGTAAAATTTTTTAGCGTCAGGCCTACCTGCAGAGCAAAATAGTGTTTGAAAACAATACCTTGGGAAAATTACAAAACTTGGTACGGCCTTATACGGCGCCGTACTAAGTTTTGTAATTTTTCAAAGATTTGAAAAGTGCCAAAAAGTAATGAAAAAATGACATGTATAAGATGAGCGTTGTTTTTAAAACCGGTTTTAGGAAGGCAAACTTTAGAAATTGGTAACTACATCAATTGGGTACGGTGCCGTAGAAAACTTATTACGGCCTTATACTGTGCCGTACAAAGTTTGGTAAGTATTCTACGGCACCGTATAAGTCTTAGTAAGTTTTCAAAGTTTCGTCTAAGGTGGTCAACATGGGATATTACAACACACTGTGATTGGGGGCATAAGAAAACACTGATTGGGGGAGAAACAGAATAGATCCCGACAAAAATCTGGAGAGATAAAACTTTTTCAAGTTCTCATCGAGAACGCAGATCTTGCTTGATGTGTTCCGTAATGTCTCATTGACATAGCTAAAACGACTTGAGACATGCAGAAGCAAGTTTAAAAACGGCAGATTCCTGTAGTGCCAGCTTTCAGACAGCCAGAAATGTATGATATCATAAGTTGCTATGCTCGTGTTTTAGATGACTCTTTAGATGCCAGGTTTTATCAGTGACTTGATCAGCGTCAAAACATATACTTATTATAGAGACTTCACTTATGGTTGATCCCTGCAGAGGGCAGCTGTGTGTCAGGGTGCAGTTACCCCGCTCCATCCACAACTGATGTACTATTGACCTATGTGACCCCTGGGGAGGAGTACGCCGTCAGACTGACCTCTGAGAGCAACAGCAAAATGAGCGCCCATGCTTGGTTCTATCAGGTATGTATTGATGTGAAAAGCAAACAAGTTTCTTTATATTTTTGCCCTCAACCAATCAATGAGAGTAGTTCAAAAGTTTTTACAGTTCAAACGAATGTAAGCAAATGTACGAAATTAGTAGTTTGTGTTTACGACTCGAAGAATATTGATTTTATTTATATTGATTATAACGTTGCTTTTTTTCTCTCCGATAAAAATCCCTTCTTTTTGCACAGACTAATGACCGCTCACACCCCACCACCCACGTACAACTACGTTTCCACACCCATCTAAGAAAAATTTTTGCCAGACACAGATATCGCTTTTAGCTGTCTGTCTCCTCGAATGAAAACCCATGATATATGTCTTGCTACAAACAGCACAACAAGCACGCCCAAAAACTCAATCATTCAATGTTCCCTTGTACTTTGACTCAACAACTGACACAATTAAACTAGGTAGGAACTTGCTGTTGGAGTAGCTACAGAAAAAGCCTAGTACATGAGACGGTAAAAGTAATGGTCATAAAAACAGCGCCAGAAACGCTTAAAGTGTGTACGTCATTTCACGGCTAAGTAACACGCATTAGACACGTTTGGGCAGTCCTTCAGTAGCGAACATGGAATTAAAAATAAAGCGGTATTATTTCTATATATTCTAAGCGGCAAATGAGCATTTAAGTAGGCTCTTTAGAAAGCTCGTAATTAGGACAATCTATTTAAGATTGTTAGATCTAACATAATAACATCGCAGATAAGTTGAACCATTTTAACCACTTTTTCGAAACCAAAAAATTACGGGACCGAACTCTTATGACTACAAATGTGCACAAAATTCATCAAAAGTCTAAAATAGATAAAATTAACCAATGACAAACAACTTGAGAGTATTGATGCTGTCAGATTAGATTGATGAGACAAAGTTGCGACTGCTTTCTCTGTAAACTAAAAACTTTAAACAATTGAAAAGCTCAATAAGTATGGCGAGATCTAAGAATACGAGATAGGTCACAACTAAATTTAAGTCTCCTTCTAAAAAAAATCAAGGACAGTCTGGTTCTCCTGATAGTGATTGCGAACCCCTGCAAACTAAAAAGGACAAAAGGCGTTAGTCAGCAAATGCCAGCAGCGGGGGAGTTAATTGCGTGGAATTAGAGAGAATGACCCCGAAATGGCCACTGCTGTTCGCCAGATGATCAAAAGAGAGCAATTAAATCGGAGTTTAATTAAGTTGTATACTAAAAATGACCAAGATGTGACCTTTTGAATTTTGAACACCTACAATATGTTACCATAAATATGTTCCCCCCATGCAGAACACCTACAAAACATGTTACCATAAACTGCTCGTGTCTAATTAAGAGTTAGGTCGGAAAAATTTGTGGTAACGTGCACCTCTGAATGGAGTTTCCGCGACAATAGGTAATTTTTTCAACTTGAGCCATCATCTTTAACGATTGACCCCTAATTGACACCTTAAGATCAAATTTTTGGTTTTTGGGAAATTTAGGTTTTCGATTGTGTTTTCATGTATAGAACATTGTACGAAATGACATGCAAAGACACCTCAAACCATTGTTCAATCTTAGGGAGCGTTAATGAGTGACTTATTCATACATGGGAACAACAGTACTTGAAGAACGATTGTGATAAAATCGGGTTGGCGCCAAACTGACATGCGGAAACTGAGCGATAAAACTGGGAAACTTGACTTTCGGTTTTTTTATTGAATGGAATTCCGCCTAGGGTGGTGTCAATTACTTAAATGAATTACAGTGTTTACTATTTTGCTTAAAATTTTTTAATTAGAGATAACTGAGTTTGAGAGTAATTGGTTTTGTGGACCGAAATTCTTAAGAAGTTTTGGAAGTTTCCAGGCCAGTTGGGATACTGTAACGAGAGATTTTAAAGTTGATTTTAGGTATTCGGAGCTTTGTTGTCTCAAAATTGTAAATTGGTCGAGAGTGTTGTTTAATTCATTTTTTTGTACTTTGGAACAAAGTTTTGTGCTTGTGCTTCTAAATCCTTTAATTTATTCAGGGACAAAGCCCCTTTATTAAGGGACAAATCCTTCAAGAGCGGATGAGGGGAAACATCAGAGAGGAGACAAAGTAGTGCTTGCTTCATCATTTTCTTGACTTTCGTTTTGATATTAGTTAGGGCTGATTGACCTTCTGGCGACAGATGCCATACTGTCGAGCCTCGTCGAGAGTCTGAAGGTGACACCCTCTAATAGAATTACACGAAACGTTGAAAGTTTGCTCATATACACTCAAATGCATCAATTTTTTTTATAGCTCTCACATACAACTTGAAAGGCCTTGTAGCGATTGTGTTGGCTAAGTAGGAGAAAATTACCTCTTGTCAAGACAAGGTAATATACCGCAATATGTGCTCTGTGGCCTCAATTTCAATTACGGTTAGTTTTTTTTCTATTTTTTGCGCTTCCATTTGTGAGGTTCTAAGTAGAGGCCTGAATTTCTTATAATTGTGCTTTTTTGAGATCCATTGGGTTTTAGCACATCCTCTCGACTTCAAAATGCTCATTGAAATTTACAAAATTCGCTTTATTCTTTTATATATGTTGCAAATTTGTTTTTCCGGAGCTCGTTTATGGAGTATTGGAAGCCCGCAGACAAAACTATTATTCCATATTTAATGAAATATTGAGAGACTCAATCAGTATTGTCTATGCACTTCCACTGTTGGTTCCATAAATTTGAAATCTTATAGATTTTTATTGCCGTCTCTTAGTTATTTCAAGAAATCCCTATGTGGCAAAATTTTTAATACGGTCAAATGATGCGCTGAAAGGTTTAGACGGGGTGAAATTAACATCATTGTTTTTTTTAATGAACACTTTTGGAGAACATGCGTCTACAATGTTTTGAGGGCCCCCAGATGAACTCCACATCTTTAATTTTAAAAAAACTGGAGCGTTCAATTCTACAAACAAGCGTCGAGATATCACATTTTTTGCTTCTGTTGTTTCGTAATCGGGGATTTTTACGTTTCTATCTTTCTCTCCTTATACTCTACCTCTTATAACAAGAAGACCTTTTAGTCACAAAACCTTTCCGTGATAACGGAATGGACCATAAAATAAAGTGAATGGAACTGTTATCAGATTAATAAGCTATTTTTGACGAAGCTTCTTGTAAATCAACCAAGCACGCAATCTAGGGATTATGCCTATCAAAGTTGGCCACATGGTTTCTTGGTTGCAAATAACAAAATTGGCAAAAAATCAAGGTCAAAGTCATTTCTTTCACCGGAAGTAACGATCAAATTGTTATTCCTAAATTAAGATTTGCCCCCCCCCCCAAAGAAAAAAAGAAATTAAAAATTTCGACATATAAGGCGATTAGTATCATTAATTTATTTTCATTTTAAAAAGTAGAGAGCTTAACCGGGTTGAGTTAAGTTTATAGATTTTACAGAAAGTTTTACATTGGTTTTTACATTATTTAAGATTGGTTTACGTGATCGAGTTCAAAAATCATAATGGGTATTTCCTTTAAGCAAGCTTGTCCCCCTTTTAGTCCACAATTCCAGGGGAGATTATGAATCTGAGGACGGTGGCTGGAGATGACAAGATATTTGTCGAGTTCCAAATCGAGTCTGGAACTGGGAGTGAAATTGAGATTGAATATTCCGGGATGTACTCAAACACAGAAGGAAAATTTACATTTGATTACAGGTTTGTTGTCTCTACACTCGAAATTTCCTGAAATTGCTTACATAGAAACTAAAGGAGTTTAATTGCTAATAAAATATGGACAAACATTTTGTAAACCGAAAACGTAGATGTAAAAAGTGCTCCTCACCCACTGGAAGTATCTTTAGCGACGTTGACTAAATTCTCCAAACTACTTGAGCTGAAGATGCCTCGAAAGTGTGCCTAGTACGTCGGCGACTCAGCTCATCCCATGAGTTTGACAATTAGCATTTGAATGGTGCTAATTTGACTTTTTATTTTTTCTCGGTAATTGAATTTCTTTGTATGATACAGCGGGTCTAACTTGGCTAAAATTATTCGCAGGGCCATCGCACATTTGTGTTTAGCAGACCTCTTGGACAGACCAAGTTTGCCTCCTGAAGACTGCCTAACTTCAAACTTTGTTAATTCAAAGAAGATACAAAAGAATGGCTAAAATGGTCAAACATGTTCAGAGATGTTGTAACAGTGGCTCTATAAATAACTCTAGAAATAAAACTTCGGCAGCAAACGTAAACGAAATAGACTAGGACTTATTAGAAAATCATTTTGGTCGAACAACTATAGTTTTTAAGGCACAGTTGAAGAAAAATTCACACTCCTGATGATTCGTGGAGAAGACTTAGCTGCTTTGAGAAAATTTTTGTATGGATCACCAGCTGTATAATTTTTTTTAATGATGTCTATAAATTAAAGGTATGCTTGGTTGGGGAAATCATGGCTGAAATCATTTCTAAGTTCAGTCGATTCTCAGAAAGTTTTCTTGCGATCAGCCTTGTGCCCACAAATCACCATGGTGCCCACGCAATTTAGTATTTGCCTTTTATTTGTTGCCAGAAACCCTCACCATCGGGTATTCAAAATTTCGTCATCATCAACCCACACAATCGAGTTAAAATCAGCGGTGAAATTATGTCATTGAACCGCTACCAGAAGATACAATTTTATTTCCACTGCATTCACCGCCTGATTTATGAAAATTCACCGCATTCACCGCTTATATTACTCAACTTTGCGTTGAATGGGGGTGACACCTCGACCCGGGAACGAATTTTCAATCGTCACAATGTTGCAAAATTATCAATTAATCTGCCTCTAATGTCCAAATGGTGGTTCAATGTTTGCAAGAATCACGCTCAATTCATGAGCAGACTTTGTTGCGCCATTTTGTTATGCATCTGGTAGCCCAAAAGAAGATCTAGATGTGGGAAAATCTGGAACAATTCTTGATTTGACTTTTACTACAAACATTTGTAACCTAAATTGTTAGGTAAAAACAATTTTGGTTAGATTGCTGTAATTTTTAGGCTAGCAAAAATTTTCTTGCAAACTTATTGAATTTCCACCAGCTGTAAAATTTTGCAGTTTACTATATTTTGAATATCTTTTGAACATTTGAACATTAAATTTTTACTTTTTAACACCGTTTGATTGATCCAATGTCGGTTAACGTATTTAATATATTTAATATCTAATGAAAAAGGTTTACTGTACAAAATAAAAACTTGAGTGCGGAAATTTTACTTTTGTATGTGAACAAATCGAGTAACTAGTCAGAAAATGGCACTAAGAAAAATATTTAAATGTCAGGTATTCCATGTTTTATTGATCCAAACAACAACCTTGGAAAGTTTCAAAATGTTGTAACTTTCAAAAAAGAAAACGCATGAAAATTAAAAAAAAATATATTTATAACAAAAATAAAATTGAAATTGCTTGTATAATGAAAAAAAAAAACAGAGAACGCTAGTAATGAAAACCTTAGCCTTCGACTGTAACTCAATTTTAATAGCTTATGATGATCGAAAAAAAATTGTTTATGCAATTTTTCTTTGCTGTAGAGAATTTTGCAAAATTGGTTTCTAGTGAGGTTGAGTTGGCGCAAAGCAGAACAGCCAAATTGATTATAATGTGCGTCTTTTCTGCATAAGAAAGCAATTCAATGGCGATAAAAGAAGGGGAATTTTTTATATACCTGTATTTCCAAGTACATGTTAAAAACTACGAAACGCCAGTTCCGTTTTACTATATGTCTCTCTCCTAGAAGTATTTTAGCCCTCATTCGAAATTGCATTTTGGTGTTTTTGGAGTCAACGCATGTGCTTTCTCACTTTTAACTTTTGAAGTCATGCTGAAAATGACAATATCTTTGGATACCCCAAAAATGACTCCTTATGCAGGAATACATATGTGCCCAATAACCCGAATCCTGCAGCAAAATTGGAATACCCCAATAACCTCGTAGGGCAACCATTGTTTGTACTGACTAGAGGAATTGAAAAATTTATATATTCGAATATTTTGAAAGCAATAACTTTCTTTCTTTAATATTTGCTGAAAACATCTGTGTGAAAATGGAATATAAAAATACACGTTCGAAAATTCAACTTTAAATTTTAATAGACTCCACTTTAAATTTAGAATAAAAAGAAGGGAGGATCTTTGTGCGATAATTCATGAGATCCATTTTCTGGTAGATTCAACAAGATAACAAGGTTCTCTTACTGAACTCTGCTAGATTTTCAGTTTTGCGCATTAAATTGGAGGATTAGAAGTTTTATCCCAGATAGTAACAGAATTGTACGGGATAGTCAACCTGTCTCGATTGGGATGACCAGAGCTCTTGAATCACAACTTTAGTTTTTTCCCACTTGCCTTTCGATTATAGAGCAGACACAAAGCTCAAATGCACTTCTATTTTTAGGCTAACAAATCGTAGAACCTTGAACAGTATGACTCCTGGTGAGACTTACAACCTACTATTGATTACAAAAAGTCGAGGATCGAACCCACTTCAAAGAACCCAAACATTCAAGGAATCCACTTACCCGTCTCCTGTGACAGAAGATTCCACTTCGAGAGTGTTCGACTCTCATTCTATTCGCATGAAATACACAGTCATCGGGTTGTACAAGGTTAACAATTATACTTTTACTAATGACCGAAGCCAATTACTCTTTTAATATCGATTGTATTTCACACTGATTGTTATAATGTTATTTTTAATGGTATGCGTTTTAATACGGCTAGTCCCACCTGCTATCAAGCTCTGTATAGACCATGATCAATGCAAAAACAGGCCTCATTCTTTGTTCACAATACATCATGTTGATGAAAAAACAAATGCCCACGGGTGAAAATGGAGAGCTCCCATGCTTCGTACATTACTAAAGATTGTACCATTTGATACAAAAATTTAATTGTTCTCCAGGAAATCAAAATAACCTCGTCCCCAGCGGCAAATGGATGTCCATGCATTACATACGACTCCTCGGGCTACTCGATGACGTCACTGGTTGCGGGTGAGGAGTACAATTTGTTCATGCAGACCATAAGCAGAGCGGGGCTTCAAAGTGCAATCAGAAGTTTTACCCAGTCTCTACCCGTTGATAGGGTAACTAGAGCACATTTTATACACTGCTTCAACTTCTGTTTTCCATTTAATTTTCAATTCTTTTCGCCGAATTGTAACCCTAACGGATACCTCAACGCTGAAAATTCCGAATTATTGAATCGAAAGATACATTACCAAACAAAGCATTAAAACTGGAGTAAAAAATGTCAAATATTTCTCATAGACTTTTTGATTTGTCTTCTCAACTGGGGTTTTCTCAAGCGTTCCCAGTTACTGCGATACGATTGGGATTAATACGGGGGAATCAACTGGGATACATGTAAGTGATTTTTTTTAACATTAGCGGTTCTTTGCGGCGAAATTTTCATTTTTATCGCATGAGTGATCAGAAAAAATGTTCACAGCTTCGAACAGGAAGCGTTTTGAACAAAAATGCTAGATTTAGAAAACTATTTCAAGCACATAGTAATAGGATTGCAGTCAAACAATCTTCAGATAAAGATCTTGAACAGAGTTGCGTGAATTCATTAAGGATACCAGACAAAAAGAAAACTATTTAAAAGAAAAATTTGAGTAATTTTTCAGGTACTAAGCAATCTATGACATATTAATAGATGTTCCTAATGTAATGATATATATCCCGGGTCGAGGTTTGGTCACAAAATAATGTAAGATTAGCGGTGAATAGTGGCGAAGAAAAACTCTTTGCACCGCAAAGCGCCCGCATCCTTTAGCATTGAATGCGTGAATTTTTGCGGTTAAAAACTTTTTTTTCACCGCAATCACCGGATTTCTTACGAAAAGGAAACTGGCGTACATGGGTTCAAATCTCTCACCTTCTGCATGTCAACAACCTCTTATTCCACTGCACCATCCGTCCTTTACTTCAATGATATTTCCTGTGAATTTAAGATAAGCGTTGAAATTAGCTGTGAATATTTGTAACATTCGCAATTTTAGCGGTAAAAAATTTTTTTCACCGCATTCTGCTGGTAGCGGTGAAAGTTTTACTTCACCGCTCAAGCGGCGAAAAAAAATTCTCCGCTTAAAAGTTTTTTTCACCGCATTCATCGCATTGAACACAAATTTTACACTTTTACTCAAATTCACCGCAAATCTTACATCTTTTAGCAATTTTTAGCGATGACACATCAACCCGGGATGCGTGACAGGTCAAAAAATGTTGAACTGGATTTCTTGTTTGTTTCTCATGATTTATTATAATGTTAACCTAAAAGTGTTTCATTACACTTTCGGCAAATTTAAAATCAGTTTCGAAGTCAAAGACAGGACTAGACGCATTAATGAGAAACTTTGCAGCCCGGACTCTAGTGTCAGAGTCTTTCAGTGACGTATCAGAATAATGCCAGTGTAGATGGACGATTGAGCACTGATTCACGGTGGCCACATGTACCTTTGGTTGTGAATTATGTTCAGGTTAAATCCAGTTTCCTTTTTGAAATTACCATGAACGTTCGGATTTAGCTTGAGGTGCCAGACCGAAAATCGATATGTCCAGACCGAAATTAATGCACCAGGTGGCATCGTGCGTTCAAAATTACACGGTCTGGAAAAAATGAACGCACGATATTCTGGACATATGCAATTTTGAATGTCTGGACAAAGGCACTCTCCGTCTGGGAGGGTCTGGACATAAGCACTTTCCGTCTGGGACGGTCTGGACATATCGACTTTCCGTCTGGCGTCTCAAACTGGGTAGTCATACGACGATATAAGACTTCTAAAAACTGCAACGCAATGGAAAAGTTACAAATTGGTTTTCGGACCGCAGCGAATCGAACCATGATTCTCATTGGCAGTTTTAATAGAACTAAAAATTTCTTTCCAATTTTTGTTGTCATCATACCAAGTCACGAGAAGTTTCCATGAATTTTTGGTAGTTATCCCAAGTCGAAGTGGCCAGACCGAATTGAGCTCTGATCAGACCATCTTCGAGCGCACACATGTTCTCGGTACGCTCGAATTACGTGGTCTGGAAAAGGCTTCGAGCGCACTTTTGTCTGAACAATGGTCTGGAACTTGCCTGATCAGAGGCCACTTTGGTCTGGGACGGTCTGATCAGAGGTCACTTTGGTCTGGGACAGTCTGATCAAAGGCAGTTTCAAGCGCACACTAGACTGATCAGAGGCCGATTCGAGCGCACACTAGTCTGACCAGAGACCAAGTCGAGCGAAATTTTTTTCAAGTTTTTTTTTTGGTTTTTTACTGACCTTTGTTGTCTCTGGTAAGAGTCAACAATAAAACAACATTCTGATCAGAACTCCATCTGAAAATCTGACTGGTTTGATCAGAACCAAGGTGTCCAGCTGATAGCAACTACTGGTCCACTTAAGAAAAGATCAAGACGCTTTTATGCAAAGCTGTCTAAGCTCATTTATTCAGTTAAGAGCATAAATAAATGACATGCTCAATAAATTTTTTGAGCAATTTTTTTGGTTTTATTTTCATTAGCAATACTTTTAGGATCGGATTTTCATTGGTTGAATATAAGATTGATAACACTGATATTCATGAAATGAATATATTATAACGATATCGAGAGATTTGTTCATGTTCAAAATCATTCTCTGATCAGACTATTTTGAACGCACTTTAGTCTAAACAGAGGCAAATTCGAACGCAGTTTTGTCTGATCAGAGGTGATTTCGAGCGCATTTTAGTCTGGTCATAGGCAACTTCGAGCGCAATTCAGCCTGATCAGAGGCTATTTGGAGCGCACTTCAGTCTGATGAGGGATGGATTCGAGCACAAACTAATCTGATCAGCGTATGACTTTCAAGCGCACAATATTCTGATCAGAGGAGGTTTTCGAGCGTATTTTAAGCGCACACGGGCTTCAAGCGCATGATAGTCTAATCAGAGGACACTTCAGTCTGGGTCGGTCTGATCAGAGGTCGGTTTTGTCTGGGACGGTCTGATCAGAAGCCACTTTGGTCTGGACCTCAACCTGGGATGTAATCTTTAGATGCGACCTAGTCTGTAATTTTTAAATTCTAAACACAGTAAATTTTTCAATAAGTTTGGTTTATAGAAAAACGATAAAAACGACTTTGCATTTTTATTCCTTGTATGATCAGAGCCGAAACTACCGAATTTTGGAATCTAAAGATACATTACCAACCAAAGCATTAAAATTGGAGTAAACAATATCAAATATTTCTCTTAGACTTTTTGATTTTTATTCTCAACTGGGCTTTTCTCAAGCGTTCCCAGTTACTGCGATATGATAGGGATTAATACGGAGGCACCAACAGGGATACGTAAAAATGATTTTTTCAACATTAGCGGTTTTTTGCGGAAAAATTTTCATTTTTATCGCATGAGTGATCAGAAAAAATTTTCACCGCTCCGAACAGAAAGTGTTGTAAACAAAAATGCTAGATTTAGAAAACTATTTCAAGCACATAGTTATAGGATTGCAGTCAAACAGTCTTCAGATACAGATCTTAAAGAGAGTTACGTTAATTCATTAGGTATACCAGACAAAAAGAAAACTATTTAAAAGAAAAGTTTCAGTAATTTGTCAGGTACTCGCCTTCTGCATGTCAACAACCTCTTATTCCACTGCGCCATCCGTCCTTTACTTCAATGATATTTCCTGTGAATTTAAGATAAGCGTTGAAATTAGCGGTGAATGTTTGTAACATTTGCAAATTTAGCAGTGAAATTTTTTTTTTCGCCACCTTTTGCTGGTAGCGATGAAAAGTTTTTTTCACCGCTTGTTTGGTGAAAATTAATTTCTCCGCTTAAAAGTTTTTTTTCACCGCATTCATCGCATTGAACGCAAATCTTACACTTTTACTCAAATTCACCGCAATTATTACATCTTTTTAGCAATTTTTAGTGGTGACGTTTAAAAACTCGTTTCGTTTTTAAAGTTTAATTAGCAAATAAATTGCATAATTTGAAGTACGCAAACATCATACTAAATACTTCGCTCTGTGATTATGCTTACTATGTAATCAAACTTTATGTTAAATAGAGCTCAGAACTGTTCAGTCAACTTTCGATTTTGATATATTTCAAATAATTGAATTTTTTTAATTGTAAACTATTAAAACTTAATTAAAGTTTTGAAGATTGAGATTGTAAAACATAACTTTAGGAAACAAACAACCCCTTTAGATTTTGGGAAATCCTTTTTTTCTCTCAAAAGTGTCGCAATTGGAAGTGATAGAATTTGTTTTTGAAAAATTGGTTTGCTACAAATTCTTAATAAGGTTGTTGGCTTGCGATTCAACGCCATTCCGCGAATAGGATATATTTGAAACAAAAACTGGTGGACGTAGACGTGGAGCAGGGGAAAAATTGATTTTCTGAGGGGGACCAAGTCTACAAAAAGTAGTTATCATCAGGTAATTTACCTCAGTGTGTGAAACTTGGTAGGCGTTCAGGTTATTCAATTGTTTATTGAAGTCACATCAATTTTAACGTAAGAGAGGCATAATTAACGTGGTCCATAATGCGAAGTGAATAAATTCTTTTGTTTTGATCAATCGTGTACTTTGTTGCTTGATTAGTTATTAAGGAGTAGAACAACAACAATACCAAAACAGTACCATAATAAAAGCTGTAGCTCAGGAGTCGACCTGTAGAGAAGTTGGGATAACAAAAACATTGTTGAGTGAGTTGAACTGACTTGATAAAATCAGAACAACAGTTTGCGCAATTGGAAATCAGAACACCGAAAAAAACTGAAGAACCGCATTGAGAACAGGCGGCCTAACTGAGAGCTCGTAAGCTCTATTGTCGCGAATTTTGTCACAAAGTTAAAAAACTATTTTTTATGATAAACTCTTGTTGACTTTTTATTTGATTTTGTGATGTTTTACATTTCCTGCTCAGTATTATGATGTTATTTGATTACTCATATCAATTCATTATTTTAACTAGAGTTTCGATAGCCAACAAGAGCAACGTGGGGACAAAATATCCCTCCAATAGAAGTCTGAGAGCCATCAAAACACCCCTTTCAATTTGTTAGTTTCGGACGCTAGTCGGTCCCCAGCTAGTCAGCCTAAGCAAAGTAAAAAATTTTACAGTGGCGCAATTCGACAGTTGGAGAGGCTGGACGACTGTGGTGTTGGCAGTTGAACAATAGTGGCATTTGCTAAAGCAATTGACGAGTGAAGGAGAATTGACTTGTGCAAAGACGGTTGAAGAAGAAGGAGAAACCCGTGGACGGAGTCAAGTTGGGTCTTGACAGAGAGGGAGAAAGAGGATGCGAGTGTGCAGAGCAGTTTACAGTTGAAATGGAAATTTGACTGTGGGTATTGTTAACATTTAGTTTGTATTGAGATTAGAGTTTAGTGGGTTTTGACTTAGTCGAGAGCGAAAGTTGCTTGAGGCGGAGTTTGTGTAGAGTGTCCGCTTTCTTAGTGAAATTTGTTACAGGGCATTGGCCGAGATCAAGAGATTTGTGAGGCAAGGTGAACAGAGAGTTGCCAGTAGAGAGTTAGAGGTAGTCTAAAGGGGAAAAAATAGGAGAGCAAGTTCATCAAGACTGTCATTGTTAGTAATTTGTTGTTCTTGAGGAAAGAAGGCAAGTTCAGAGTATCAAGAGCTTGAAACAGGAAGTTGGTAAGCTGGTACTTGCCATTGACAGTTGCGAGTGTGAGGCTAGCAAGAGTAGAGAGAAAGATAGAGAGAGTGAGAGAGTGTGAGAGGGAGAGAAAGGGTAGGGAGAGAGAGAGAGAGAGAGAAAGAGAGAGAGAGAGAGAGAGAGAGAGATTTTCCACAGGTTTAATCTTTCCTTCAAACAGGCAGAGAGCAAAGAGAAGTTTGCAAAGTAGGCCAGTGGTAGTTCAACAGCAGCAGAATTTTAGTATAGATTGGCAAAGCAGATTAAGTCAGGTTAGAGGTACAGTAGTTACTGATTTTAGTGGAGGAGTTGGTCTAAGCAGAAGCGAGAGGCCAAGAAATCTTCTGAGCCAGTGAAAACTGTAAGCCAGACAAGAAAGAGTTAGAGTTGAGAAACACAACGAAAAAGTAGATTAGAAAAAGAGATTGATAATTATTTAGTAATAATGGATTGGAGTGCGTTTCCGTTTGTAGAGTATTTTCAGTCTGGAAGGTTTCCGAAGTGGGTGGTCTGGAGAATGTACTACCTAGACGGTGTAGACGTGTTACAAATGAATGAGGATCAAGTTATGTCGTCATTGCTTGTTCTACTGAGAGGTTGGGCGTTGCAAGCGGTTTGGGATTTGCCTTTTAGATTCTGGTTGTCGGAAAAAGGTGGAGTGGTAATGTGGTTAGGAAAATACTTTGACACCATTGAGACGAGGCCATCAATAGGCAGAGAAGAAAACTGTGATCGTACGGATAGTGGTAGAAATGTTGGAGGAAGTGTAATTGTAGAAAAATTGGAAATTGAGAACGGTCAGGCAGGAGGCAGGATAAAAGACTTCTTAAGTGAGAACTCAAGTGAGGACAAATATTGAGCTTAGTGAAATTAATTCAGAATTAGAGAGAAAAGTATGCAGTGACCAAGAAAGAAACATGAGAAACTACCAGAACGTGATATATTTGCTAAAATTGAGTGAGGAGCAAGCGGAACACTTAGGTGTGAATATGTTGGGAGACGCGATCAGGGAAGAGCAACTAGGCATTAAGTATCGGTCCGATCAAAGAACCGGACAAAGAATAATTGAGATTCCTAGTGAGTGGTCCGAGACAAACATTGCTTCTACAGAGTTTGAAAAGGAGTCGTTTGAAAGTTATAATGGAGAAGCGTGTTGGCGAAAAGAAAATGATTATAGAAGAGCTGAACAATTCAAAAAGTTCGATAAACAAAAAGAATTGGGGGTTAGAGAGTTAATGTAACAAGTTGAAAAGGAAGACGGGGTAAGGAGTGCCGTGCGACAACGACGCAGGTAGATATAGAGAGCAAGAAACAGAGAAGACTACAGGAAGGGAGTTGGGAACAACTTTTGTCAAAGTTGGAGAAAGTAGATGCGCCTGAATGTTTTGTCTATTACGTAGACAACTCATCAGCTAACGATGGAGGAGATGAATATCTCTTCATGAGTGAGTCGGACTCTGAGGGCAGTGAGGATGAGGAAACAGAGCTCCTCCGAAGTTCTTAGGATGTACTCAAAAGAAAAGCCTTAAGGATGTACCTCTCGTGGCACCTGAGGTTTCGTCTCTGGTAGGAGGCGGTGAAATTGATGTGAGAGAGATTGAGTCCATTCAAAGAATTTTTGCAGAATGTCTGGCCGAGGACAATCCCAGAGCTAATTTGCATGAGGAGATCATTACCGTAGTTGAAGAAGTCCCATGTCTAGTTGAGAAAAGGTGTTGTGTATCTAGTAGAGATGAAGAGAATTCTTTTCGAAACAAAAATAATATCAAAAGGAAAAAAATGGTTACGTCTGTCTCACAGGAGTTAATCGTGGACCTTGGCGATGTTCAGACTCACAAATAAATAGGATTGGACAAACTTGTAGATATGTTGAGTGGAGTGGCAACCCGGGAGACTTAAAAAGGAACCGGCTAAAGCGGTGAGCAGTTAATAATCCCCATGGGGACAGAGCGGTTCAAGAGTTTGAGGCAGACTTAGAAACTAGTACACGGGCAGTTGTGGACTTTCCAAACGATAGGATCGTAGTCCAGAGTCCCAAAATTATGAATAGACGGGATAGGATTCAAGTTCTGTCGAAAAGTTGTGAAGTAGATATCTGCTGGTAAACAACAGGGGATCTTGAATTTAGTGAATCAAGCACGTCTAAACAAACCTGCCTATGTTCAAGTCCCTGATAACTGCCCCTCAGTGGTTTCAGAGGTACATCCAGGGGACGGTTCAGTTGAATGCAGATTACAAGTGACGTCCTTAGCTATAGTCGCCAAGTTCGATTGGAAAACTCATCAGAGATGCCGATCGAGGGTTTATGTGTAGCGGTTTCTACCAGAGAGCGGGATCAACTATCCAGTTTTACAGAAGTAACAGAAGTAATTGTGATTTGTTCAGATATTGACACGATGAAAACAACTGTACCCAATAAGGGGGTGATAGAGGCCTGCAACCTGATTCAAAGGAATGCCAAGAACTACAGAGGAGCTTTAATCGTACATTGGGTCGTGAGAACCAGTCGTGCTGAATTAGGTCCGAGCTCCGGGCCAGGCTGGAAAAGAACTTGTCTAGAGTTGAAGACGCGTGGCCCGAAGATGAGGAAGTAAGGGAGATTTTTCCGGTGCCGGTGCCGGAGGCTGATACTGAGCGCCCGATTAAATCGGACGTCCAATTAAACAAGATTTGCTTGACTACCCCAATTTTAAGTGAAACCTGAGTTTCTTAACTTGTCCTAACAACTGGAGAACAGCTGAATTTTCTTTTTTTGAGAAAAGTTTGAGATCTTTGGAGCTGATCTTTATGAAAAGCCAGATAGCCTTAAGAGAAAAATTATTTTTTCAATTTCCAAATCAAGGACGAAACGTAGGACATCGAAGAACGGCTAGGCGGAAGAGGGTTGGTTTTGGAAGTCAGTACACAAAATTTTTTTAAGGAAGCGGCTAGAAAACTTCGAAAGTGATGTCAAAAAGAGAAAACTATGATGGAAATCCAGAAAGAGGGAGGAGGCCGAATGGAATAGAAGGTAGAATGGAGGCCGACTCAAGTCGCAGTGAGCAATCAGCAGAATCACGAGGCTCATCTAGTGAGGACTTCGGATCCAGGAGTTATGGGCAGAATTTAGACGAAGCGAGTGAGTCTTGCAGTTCAGCGGAAGACTTAGCAACTGATGAGTGAACAAACTGGCGAGTAATTCAATTTAGAAGTTTGAGCCATCAGCTAATTCACAGCACTAAGGTAACAGAGAACTTGATCACAACCGAAGAGTTTGACCTCCGGTCTACTCTTGACAGTGAAGCTGGAGGTTCCCTGAAACAATCAGAATCAATCAATCACTCAAATGGCATAGAGTGGAGGACAGACATATGAACTCCCAATATATGAACACAGGAGGCGAGGGAACAGAGAAATTTCAGAGAATTAATGAGGGAGATATAAGGCTCAGCAATGTGTCGATGGTTGAAAGAGACTTCGATGACCAGTGGTTTTGAATGGGAGCGGCGTTAAGTGTGTTAATCAGGGCCAAGGTCCTCGAAAGGAAGGTTATCATTTTTTGGGGTCTTCAAACGACTTTGGAAGCAGAAGCCATGAAGTCCATGGAATGCCAATTGTATGGTCCCCACCTGTTGATAGCACAGGCGATGTAGTGTACAACAGAAGGGGGCAGTCTCAGTTAGTTGTCAAACTGTATTATGCGTGGATGGGATCAATGGGTGATATCCACAGCAGAAGGGAAGGGAGGAGGTCTGTCAGAGTGGATTCTGTTTCAACGGTTGTCGAGACTCGATGTCACGAGGGACAATGTGGTTTCAGACAAGTAGGAAGGAGAGACGGAGAAGGCTGAAGCTGATGAGAACATTGTGCTGGAGGAGGAGACCTCCAGATGTGAGGTGGCGGTCCAGTGAGGAGATGGGAGGACATCCTTTCAAGCATCGAAGGAAGAAAGATCTTTGAGATAGCATAGTCGGTGTCATAATCTTCATCACGATAGCTTTTTCTTCTTCCAATATCAAATTTTGTGTTTCAAATTAGTTTCTGTGTTTAATCATTGGTCGTTAAAGTGCTAAAGTTAGTCCAAAAAATGGTTTATGTTGTTAAGTTTGTTTATCTGGCGAAAAATTGCTTGAAATTTTTATCCAAATTGTTACTGGTAGACGGTGCATGGTGTATCAGTGTTTAAACACAGAATCTTTGCCCCTGAATATTTTCTAGAGCATGCTAGTTAGATATAACTAACCTTGAAATATAACTAACCTAGTATTCAAAAGGTGAGTTGAACCAATTTAATTGGATTGATAGTTTCTAAATTGTTCAAATAGAGTTTTGGTGAAATGGCCGGAATAATTGATGAAAGGATTCGACGGTTCAACTAACCAATTTTGTGTAGATAAAATTAAAAGAAAGTGGTGTTGAGTTTCCACTTTATTAGTTGTTATATGTGTTGTATCTATAAACAGCAGCGAGTTCTTAATTTGCGTAATCCTTCTAGTTGTTGTAGCCATATTTGTTGATTTAAATCCAACCGCTGTAAATTTGATAAGTGCTCTATAGTAATACGTTGATGGTTCACATGTTGGTCTACTAGGCCTACATTAGGTGAATAAGTCTGTAGTGATGTTTTGTGGAATTTTTAAAGAAAATTAAGGTTTGCATTAAGCCAAACCTACTGATAAGGGAGACTAGATGAATCAACAAGACCAGCAAAATATTTTTAAGATTGAGGCTTGTTAAGAATTAGGTCCAATTCAAGTATTGGTGATTATTCGGGAGAATTATAATCTAGAATGGTGGAGTGTAAATTTTGGTAAATCAGACTTTTCTCACAAGAGTGTCGCAATTGGATATGATAGAAATTCATTTTCGAAAATCGGTTTCCTACCAAATTCTAGTAAAGTTGGCTTGTGATTCAACACCATTCCGCGAATAGGATATAATGGGAACAAAAACGGGTGGACGTAGAAGTTGAGCAGGGGAAACATTGATTTTTTGAGGTGGACAAAGTTTATAAAAACTAGTTATCATCCGGTATTTACCTCACTGTGATGAAACTTGGTAGGGAGTTAGTACATACTTGGGGCACGTTCCATCGTTTGCACTTTTGGGGAATCTGTTTTATAGATACCAAGGGAGAGATTTTAAACTTTGAAACAAGTCTAATTTTCTTGAGTTGAGTGGTTGACCGATCGATTAAATTGTAGCTTCAGAAGTCTGATACGGCTTTGTTTTACTTTGAGTAGCTTGAGAAAAGTCAGCAATGAATGAAGATGGCGTTTAGGTTATTCAATTGTTTTTGAAGTCTTGTACGTTGTTGCTTGATTAGTTACTAAGGTTTAGAACAACAACAATACCAACACAATACCATAATAAGAGCTGTAGCTTAGGAGTTGACCTGTAGAGATGTTGTGATAACAAAAACATTGTTCAGTGAGTTGAACTGACTTGATAAAATCAGAAAAACAGTTTGCAAAGAACAACAGTTTAAAATCAGAACAACACTCTTGTTGATTTTTGATTTGATTTTGTGGTCTTTCAAATTTTTTTCAGTCATTTGAATTTATTTGATTACTCAAATCAATTCATTAATCCAACTAGAGTTTTCTACAGCCAACAAAAGTAACGTGGGGACAAAAGATCCCTCCAATAGAAGTGTGAGAGCCATCAAATCACCGCTTTCAATTTGTTAGAGGTTTGGGCACTAGTCGGTCCCCAGCTAGTCAGCCTAAACAAAGTACAAAATTCTACAACCCCCAAGCAATTTTATGTTGTTCTTTGATCAGAAACTCTGGTGCATTCTTGTTTGATCAAACATATTTATAACACATTTTAAGAAACTTATTCAAATTGCGTTCTGCAAGAGTTTTTAGGACAAACCGCTAACCGGGAAGTTATTAACTGTTAGCTTTTCCCTCAAAAGAAACACGGGTTGCTGAGATGATTGCTGATAAAATAACTAAATATGGGAAAAACAGAAAACATTTTATACTTTTTCCTCGATCCATATGGGAAATAGATGAAGAAAAATGTAGATTTCAAGTCGAAGTTCGTCAGCAATTTTTCAATTTTTCATTGGTCATTGTTGAAACATCTTAAATTGAGATTAAACAGTTTCCCGGGTCAAGATGTCAGCGCTCTGTCGGAGAAATTTTTCTTAAGAATTTCGCGGTATGCGCTGAAATTATGTATGAATTGTACTGAATGCGCTGAAATCTTGTGAAGGCAAATAAATTTCAGCGCGTATTCAATGCTTTTATTACATAATTTCAGCGCATATTCTGCACATCTCATACACAACTTTTTACACTTTTTTCAGAGCTTTTCCTACAGGAGCATCCGGTTCAGAGCATCCGTCTCAAAATTCAGCGCTTATCAGCGAATTTCATACAAAATATTCAGCAGCTTTACTACTGGATCAGATTGTCCATCTCTTTCTGGAAGATATTTCATTCTGTCTGTGGTCGTTTACGTGTGCGTGTTCGTGTGTGTGTGTGTGTGTGTGTGTGTGTGTGTGTGTGTGTGTGTGTGTGTGTGTGTGTGTATTTGTGAGTGTGTTTTTGCGTGTTTGTGTTTAATTGTCTGTGTTTGTGTGTGTATGTGTGTGTGTTTTAGTAGTGTGTGTATGCGTGTGCATGTGTGCGTTGTTTTGTGTTTGCGTGTGTGTGTGTGTTTTATGAAGGTGTGTAATTGATTAATTGATTGCTTTATTACAGTTTCTGTGGTTATTAAGCGGATTAATTTGTAAGAGTTTTGAAAAATTGACCTTTTTTAATAATTAACACTTTGTAAAAAAATGCGATGATTTTATGTAGAAAGTTTTATTGAACTTTTGGCGCATATTTTACATATTTTCAGTGAATTTCGGCACTTTTCAGCGCATTAATTGTGAGGTTTTTGTTCTAACATTTTAGCAAATTTCAGCGGATAATCATTTTCGGAAAACCTCTGGACCCGCGTTTTCATATGCTTTTTTAATCAGAACAACAGAAACCACCTTCGATTGCTCCTCCTTGTGATTAGATTCATTTTTTTAAATAATTTTTATAAGTATAAACAATAATCATGTTGGTTTTTGAACAGGTAACGAGCGTTGACAAATCCTCCACCACCACGGAAGTGTCTTTCACAGTGCATTTCGAGTCTGGTGTAGGATCTACAGTTTTTGCAGTCCTCAAAGACGAATCCGGCTCAACAATTCATTCTGGCACTTTGGACTTCTCGTAAGTAGTGATCATTTTTCTCAAGCAATTATCCTCCGGTCCGATTTCATTTTTGGTCTATTAATATACGAAGCTGATCATTTTACATTGAGATATTATAAAACATCTTAAGTGGCCTTCTACTTCATTACGAAATAAAAGTATTGGATATTTTATAAAGAAAGGCAATAAAATTAACTCGAATGCTTAGAAACAACAGAAGAATTGAATATTTTGTTTTCAGAAGCTAACTGCTATTCGGGCTGATGACCATGCGAAAACCTCACTAATCATACTAAGTTATATATGGTAATAGGAATATGGTTATAAAACGATACATGGTAATAAACTACACTTTTTGGTGCCCGGGGATCAAAATAAGATATACATTTCTTAGCAGTCACATATGGAAATATTAAGTTCACAAAATGCCATTAAAGTCTATATTTAAGGCAGTTGCGCAAACTTAGCGTTCTATTGGTACAGCAGCATACAACGCGTACTCTGAAGAAAAAAATTTTAAAGGATGAATTTGAATCTTAACAACCATAAAAAGATCATGTATAATTCCTTCTATTTATTGCAAGATACACAAAGAAATGGTGTATGTCTTATCAGTAGTAAATATAGGGAGCACTGGGAAAGGGGGGGGGGGTTATCATGCCATGGGGATAATAGGGTATAGATTTGCATGGGGATAATAGGGTATAGATTTGCATGGGGATAATAGATATAGATTTGCATGGGGATAATATGGTATATAATTGCATGGGGATAATATGGTATATAATTGCATGCGGATAATATGGTATATAATTGCACGCGGATAATACGTTATATAATTGCATGCAGATACGTTCTTATGCGGATAATGTGGCGGTAATTGTCTCGCCGTCTGACTTTCTTTTTCCCCTAACTTGACCGTCCGCTTATTGAACTTAGGCTAAAGAAACTTTCGTACAAATTGAACTGAAATTAAAAATTGAATCAGTGGCGTTCAAATTAAAGCAACACTCCAAACAAAATCTGAACAAATCTCGCACAAAGTATTTCTCAACACTATTCTGAATTCAACACACTATGAAATTGAGTTTGTACACTGTCCCCTTTCACTGTTCGCCGCTACTTTCTGTAGCTTCTAAATCAATGAATGAACAAAAACTTTGTTCCTCCTCTGAGCTGCTTCTATCAAAGTCAACAATTTGGTCATCAGAAATGTCCTCATCTCTTATTCCTCCCGCATTAATGAAACCAGGATCGGGCGGCGAATAGTGGCTGGCATTGTCCAGAAGTAGGTTCAAGTTATCGCTACAGTGTTTTCTCATTCTTTTCTCCGGGGGTGGTAGATATGTTGGAAAGTCCCAATCCACTTCAGTGTCACGAAAAATTTCACTTAAATTGTCACTATTCTCTGTACTGTAATCCCAACTTATTTGACTTTGGTCAGGATCAAACCACCCGAGCGAACTAGACGTTTCGCTTTGATTATCGCCCACCACAGAAAAGTGTCCATATGGGAGCGTTCGCAACCCATCTCCGCAGATATATCTCTTATTATCAAATGCGGATAGAGATATTTTATTAGCTGTCACCGTTTTCAGTACATGATTTTCGGATGTTATTCTTGTATTTACCGCTCTAACTGGTTTCGACGTTTGGAGAGTTTCTTTATATAATTCGTGGGTGAGAAGTTTTTGGGCTGCCCTGGTCACACCTTTAGCAGACAACTTGCGACAACCTAAACAAGGTAAACATGTTTTACAATAAACTATTAAGTTTTGTTATGTAGTTTCCTCCAACGCACTTAACTTGCATTCAAATTACTGAGGGAAGGGGTTAGAAATTATTCATTATATGGACTCACTTTTTGATGTGATTGAATACATCTTGGGTTTGAGGCACACAAACTCGGATATGTAGTCTCCACTGAATTCGTCCTTGAATTTAAGGACTTCAGACTTATTGTTGTTGTCGTGAAGTGGGTGGTCTTCTGGATAGGATGAAAAATCGAATTCGTTTTTTACTTCCGCAGATTGGTTGGCTAAATCCTCATACAGATCTTTTGACTCAATTCTATATAAGAGGCTGTCTGTATCCGAGTACAATGGACGACATTGAAAGTTTTGTCGCATAACTTGATAATGAAAGCGGTACATATAGTACTTAGACAAGTCGAGCACAGTTGCACCCACAATAGCCGGCGTATTCCATGTTATAATTTTCGGCTTGCTGCACATAGCGGCCATTTTCTCCCCAAATATTTTGAATCTCTCAAATTCAAATTTCGAAACAAGTTTTTCTGCTCTCTCCGCATTTCGTGTAATTTCCACCCTCGACTGTCGCCTTTTCGACTCAATTGTTTTGCCATATACAGAATTATTCATGAGTTTATAATAATTCTGTTGGAATTTATTAGTTGCGTTTTTCCGCATATTGCTATTCAAGGTAATATACGGTTCGAGCCATCGTTCCTGATTGAATTGCAGCACGCGGTGAAGTTTCGTTATACGTAATCCAAGTTGCACATATAATTGGAGTAATTTATAATGGACTACGTAGTTCTTCTTGTCAAACAGTGTTTGCAGTAGTTTAGGGACCTTAGCTTCAGGAATATTGTACTGCTCTTTTAGGTTGATTTGGAAATCGCTTAGCCACACGTCTTGTACAATTTCCTTTACAGGCGCTAGCGGATAATCCCTTTGGTTGTCGTGAACGTCTGTAGGACACTCCAGATCCACTTCAGCAAAGTAGCCGATGGCAGAATCCTGAGGCATATTCAAGATCTGGCTAATGGAAACTTCATTGGCAAATCTAAAGCTTCCGATCGGAAGCAGCTCTTTCTGCATGACACCCCCATACAAATTATTAGCGTCGATGCACAACCCGAATGTGGAAGCCTCTTCTGGGTTGAAGCCCGGTAAGAACTGATTGTTGGCTTTGAAGTACCTCGTTTCGAATACGGAAGTAATTCCGCCTCTTACTGACTGTTCAATCATGTGCAGGTGCTCGGGTTCTGTCAAAAGTTCTACGCGTGCTTTTGTTATCCGTAAAGCTGCATCTTTTGCCATATTTGGCGCTGTGAAAAATTGCGCCACGTCCAATCTGTATGTCTGGAAACTGATTTTGCGACAGTATTCCGAACAGCAGGCCAGAAGGGCAACGTCCAGTTTCAAATAGGAATCGTGGTAGTCCTGCATTGTCTCACAGTTTAGCAGCTGCCACATCTTCTTCGCTTTATCTAATTCGGACTCATTGATTGATATTTTTCCGTTTTCCAAAGAATTCGTCCATTTGCTGAGAGTCGGCAGCTCCCTCTCCGCAAACTTTGACCGGTCGCTCATGTAGGAATAAGGGTAATAACCCTTCTGCTTCAGAAGTTGTCTGTCAGGTGCAGGAATATGGGCGAACATAGACTCCATTATACCAAAATCTGACTCTGGCAAGGACTCCACCAGCTTTTCGAGAGATCAGTTGAAGAGTTTGTAAGAATCAACGAAGCGTAGATATTCGTAAACAGGTACGACCTTCCTGTCAGCCCTCTCAACTCTATCAGCTTACACTCCCAGCATCATTGCAATGTATTTTTTGTCTGTTGCTGGTATGACGTTGATTGTTGTTGTCGGTTCGCACTTTTGCAGACTAAGACAAATATGATGGAGGTCATAATTTTGGATGTTGTGTCCAATTACGGGAATAAAATTGGAATTCCGGCGCGCTCTGTTACACTGTGGGTGGGCCCAACCCAGGAAGCCGCCGCTGTAATGGCAGTGGTCCAGATCTTTTTCGTCAGTTTCTGAGAATTCGTTTTCACAAATCCAACACTGTTTGCTCGCATCTTTATGAAGTGATGATCGGTCACCACGGAAGAAAGGGTGTTTGCGCTTCTGTTCGTGTATATCCTTAGCAAGTTTATGAATCATTTGAACGAAATTTTGCATGCAGTTTTCCGAGCTGTCCAAATGAGTAAATTTGGGCTCGAGGTTGCCGTGCTCAATAACAGTCAATGCAAAGCCACATGGTTCGTGAACTTCAATTGGTCGCGATGAAGCTCTCTCTTCACTTGGAGCACAGGAGGCCACTGGTTTGAGAAACGACTCGAAATCAAAATAGATGACTAAGGGAGCAAAACAAGTAGCTGACCAGTTTGTGAATTTGTATAAATTATTGTCTGGTTTTGGCATGCGGATAACAGCTGGTGGATTATTACCGCAAACTTCAACATGATCCTTAAAGTTATTAACATCCTTGTGACACAAGTAAAGACAGTTCCGGCATAAGTGAAGAGTTGACTTGAATTTGATGTTTTTGATGAAGCAGAACAGCCTGCACAAATCTTTGATAAGAACGTAGTGGTGTTTATCATTCTCATAAAGAAGAAGCAAATCGAGGCTCAATTCGGAAGTTGTCCTTTTAGACACCCTCATTGGAAACAAATCTCGGTTTTCAAATCCAAAAACGTTTACCTCTACGTCGTTAAGTGTTTCAAACTTATCAATGTCATTGAAACCCATGGGCATTGAAAACTCACCAGCAGGCTGAAGCGATGACATGTTTTGATAGAACTCGGGTGATGTTAGCTTTAAAGAGTCATTTCGTCCTTCTTCTCCCTCAAAATTGTTGCACTTAAGATAGGAAGCTGCGATAAAGCTGTAAATGAAACAGTTGTTGTCTGTATGGTTCCTTATGTTGAGAAGGGCTCTACAATTTTGTAACTTTGTTGGTAAGGCAATAAATGAAGATCCAGTGGCCGGTCTGTATTTGGCGAACTTAATATTGACGCGAATAACTCTTTCCAACATCCAACCACTTCCAGAAGAGGCAAAGGTGAACAACACAGCGAGCATTTTTTCCAACATTTCTACAAAATTGTCATTTGAGAGCCCTTCAGCGTACACAGGAGTCACAAGAGAGTTAGCGAAGATGGTGATACGCTCGTCGTCTTCATCAGGGTCACGAAATTGTTTGAAAAGTTGCAGTTCTGCTGAGAATTGAACTTTTTGCGGGCCCGCTGATAGTTTTTGATCAATCAGTTCCTGAATTCGCTCCTGTTTGAACTTCATGAACGCCTGGAGGTCTCTTGCTGGCACCATTTCGTCATCCGTGGGTTCTATTGAGTAGGATTGAAGACTGCCATTAAAAGCTGACTGATCGGAGGGTTGAGTAGGTTGAAACTCAGCACCAAAGACTGGAATTGAATGAACTGACCTTGCATGTTGGGCATAGAGGTGCGAACTGTTGAATCCGAGTTGGCAAGCCCGACAACAGTTTGTGAACCTTGAATGTTGAGTTTGCATGTGTTCCTCCAGTTCTGACATTTTTCGAGATGTAAACTCACACAAAGAACAGTGATAAGTTGGTAATTTCATTTCATCTGGATGAAATTTTGTTTCATGGCGAGAACGATTTCCTCTAGTGCTAAGCACAGAGTCGCAATACCGACAAGCAAAAGTCATGGCGATAGAATATAACAACTTGACTTGAATATAACAACTTGAATTGAATTTAGGAAAGAATTGAATGATTCGGAAAACTAGTATTGCACTTTGTGGTAATTGCATTCGCTACGAAGGGTGTTACATGAAGGCATTCTGTATAACAACGTAGTTTGGTGGGCGCCAATTTCAAACATTTGAATTCGTCAAAGTTTATTGGTTGAAACTGGCGGGAAATTTTCGGTTCGAATTTTATTGAAAATAAACGCAAAAAAGATATAAAACACTTTCCGATTTCAAAACTATGTGCTAGTAGACCCTCAGAGGAGTCATACCGAGTGTTGTTTTTGTGAATTACCTAAAAAAACGCATTTCAAAAAGCGGAGAAACATGTTACTTTCTTTTGAGTTTTTCAAAAAATTGCCATTTTAGACCTCTTAAAAAACGGGTGGTTAGAGTTGTCTTACGCTGTCAAGTGTGATGAGCAAAATTGCTCCCCGGGACGAAAAACATAGGTCCGCACTAAAAAAATTGCTCTAAAACGAACCGAAAAAAGTTATTTTTTCTGTCAATCATCATAAATCAATGTCATTAAATGACAATTACATGACAGAAACATGTGTCTTTTTTCTGAAGCCTTTTTCGATGACAGGTGTTATGAGAGAAATTGTTGCCGTGGGCCCACAATGTGCAAAAATGCAAAGAAAAGCGATCTAACATCTTTCCTTAGGGTACTTCATATGCTAATTAATGCCAGATGTTAATGTGACATTGATGACCAGATGTTTTGGAAATCGGTGAAGGAGCCATTTTTCGGCCATGATGCTTATGACCAAAAACATCCAGCATGTCCCCACAAAGACATTGGAATAAAAAAATTTCCATTTTTTTTTTCATTAATTAGCAATTATGTTAATTAGTCACTAATTAGCCGTTAATTAGGCGCTAATTATCTCAGTAACGGTTAAGTTAAATTTGACGAGCGTGATGAGATGTTTTGCAGGACACAGTGTGCTGAGAAGCCCTGCACCATCAGTTTCATCCCAAGTGTTTTTTGAAGCCCTCATTTTTGGGGTCAAAGGTCAGAGGTCATCTATCAAAAAAAATTTTTTTCTCAATTTTTTCAAAATTTTTTTTTTTCACAAACCTGCTTTTTTTACCCTGTTGAACGAGAGCGCAAAGCTAGGCGGTGCTGCTAGAGGACGTAAAAACTTTTTTTAACAGAACCTAATGACATCATTTGGGTTTTCAAGTGCAATTTTTCGAATTTTATCTCTGACGGATTACAATTTTCGACAACTTTTCCAATTTATGAATTGGTTTCAGAGTTCATATGCTGCTACTCTTTTGGCATAATGTTAACAGGTCTTTTGAGCCAAAAACCGCACACATTTTGCAAAACAGAAATTGTGTTAATTCCATATAACTTTAGGCTTAACAAGCAGATGTTTAGAATTTTTATTGATTCGAAAGTCTAATTGTGGATTATTACCACAAAAACTAAACAGTTCATAGTGATTGCAGTACATGAATGCCTGCTTGGAGAATGATATCTGTGCTTGCGTCATAGGGGAAAGTAAAATTCTTCCCTGAACAAGTCCGAACATGATCACTTACTTGAATTATATTTTTGTCTAAGTTTTGAATAGAAACACAAAACGGACAAAAAAGAAGTTGTATTACAAATTCAAGAAATAGAAACGAAGTAAAATGTATAACACAAACACGCACAAATTAACATCTCAAATTTGAAACAGTTTTTTATATGAAAGTAAAATTTCAAGTTCTAATTAAGTTAATTTAATCGAATAAGTCCATCAAAGAATTTTCTGGTCGTCGCTTTTTTGGTGCACCGCTAACGTTTGGAGTCTCTGAACACGTGGGTGTTTGGAAACTCTCGCTCATAGCCTCTCGCTTTGGCGTTTGAAAAGTTGTTCCGGACAGAACGTTCTCGTCAAAGTTATCGAAACCGTTTGGAGGGTTCCTGATTTCAGCAAAGAGAGATGGGCTGGGTGCCGGCGTAACAGTTGGACTTGGGTCAATTGCCGGTGTTGTGGGTAGACTAGATAGTGTCGATTCACTGTGAGGCGAATCAGGTGATGAACTGATTCCCCACAAATTGGCCGAATCATCACAAGCTTGATATGCTCCGAGTTGATTTTCAAACAAGGGTACGCACTCACAGTCGTAGCGGTAGAGAATTCGTTTGGTTTCTTCAGGTAATGTGTCCATATTACAATCTTGAAATGCTGGCAATACTTTTGCAGGTAAGTGACCTCCTGAGGTAAGAATGCTGCATTCCGAAGGGTCTGTTTTTTCGGGCAGGGCGGCAATTGCATTTATAAGAAGCTTTGGAAGAAGACAGTGATGGTAAGTGTTCCAGACATTGTCTTGTTTTCGTTGTTGGATGAGAACAACAAAGTTTTCATAAACTGTTCGATAAACCAAAGTTCTTTCACAGGAAGACTCTGATTCTGCGAGAATTTTAACCGACATTTCAAAAGTTAAGTGTTAAAAGAATTCAATTAAACAGATTCGAATTTGTTGCTGGAAACAAACTGCAATTTTACTCAACACATATATGAATGCCGCTGAATTATAACTCAGGGTTTCTGTGTACAACTTTCGCATTTGTTTCACGTAAGCTAGAGGGTCACATCTGTTTTTAATTTTGAGCCAACATACACACAATTTTAACTTGAGCGTACCACAGATTGTTATCTAGGGTTACATCTGTTTTCAATTAACTGTTGTTATATATTGTGTTCAATGTGTAGTTTCTTATCTGAGGTCACATGTGCTTTTAATTTGTTGTGTATATGATTGCTTTATGCCTTTGAAATTGTGTTCAACATGTAAGTTTCTTATCTGAGGTCGCATCTGTTTCTAATTTCTAGTGTATATGAGTGCTTCGAAATTGTGTTCAACATGTATGTTTATTATCTGAGGTCGCATCTGTTTCTAATTTCTAGTTTATATGAGCGCTTTATGCATGTGAAAATTGTTCAAAAGATCACATTCGTGCACCATATGTTTGCCATAAAAATTGTAATGAACAGACTCAAGTACGCCGTAGGCGTACTTGAGACTGTATTCGCCAATCATTTGTTTTTAATTGAGTGTTTGATGACACACGTGTAATCCAAGCTTGCCGTCGCCCCTGAGTTGGAGCGTTCACAATAATTGTTAAGGGAAATAATATCAAGTTGCGGCATGCCTTTCACTTCCACTAAAGACACAGATTTCGGCGATTGTTATTTCGACATTTCGAAAACTGATAAGCGCTTGATCAGAGCAACTGTGAAAACGTATGAAAGGACGGGTAGCTATGTGTTTCTAAAATTGTTCAAGAAAGCGGAAAGCGATTACGAATTTCAGCAGAGAGTTTCTCTAACTGTTCAAGAATTTGAGAACTTGATTGAAAAGTCAGCAGATATACGCTCTCAGTTCACAGAAGAGGAATCAACAAAACCCCCTCCAGCAAAAAAACCACGATTCCAACAAAAGTCAGAAGAAATTTCCAAGACCAGCAACAAAAATGGTTGAGGCGATGTACGAGCGTTCACCACATTACTTTAAACAATTTCAAAAACAGTTCAAGTTTCAGATTGTCGAAGAGAAACCTACCCTTTCTAACACAAATGTTTATGCAGTGTGTGCCCATTTTGATTCTGAGTTTTGCGGCTTAGTAACTAACCATTATCACGTTTTGCTTGATACAACAACTTTCGAAAAGGAAACTTTGAAAAGAAAGCAAAATTTTCCTGTGCCTTGTATTTTTACAACCTTCAAATTTTTATTTTCGACTGCAACAACTTTGGAGACTAATGGAGACGTTTTTACAAAGCTCAAATTGGCGGTTGAATTCAACAGCTCCGCAGATAAAGTTGACTCACAGACAGTACGCAAACAACTGCCAGCTTTTGCCTGCCACAATAATATGAAAATTAGCAATGCAAAACAAGTGAATATAAATCAAAAACTCTGTGCGAAGATGACAGTAGTTGCTCAAAAGACGATCTACAACGCCCGTCCTTTATCGAAACAAGTTCAAACTGATTTGGTTAATAGTGAAACTATCCGAAGAGTTGAAAACATTTTGTCTGGTCCTCATTCTGGTGCTTTTTGTCAAATTATGGATATTTTTGTTAGTGGATATGGAAAATTAAATATTGATACTGATTTGTTGAGTGTTCGCCTTGTGTACGAAGAAAAAATTAAATTTTGAAAAAATAATTTATTGCAATCAAGGAAGGGTTAATACAGCATATGAAAAGCAAAGCGAATTAATTGAGCATCACTCAGTTTTACAATTTTTTGTGAGTTAAAAATATAATGAGCAATATAAATACAAAAAAGTCCACAAAGTTTTGAGTTTTTACTTTGAATTGGCTGATCCTTCAGTAACTGATAAATTTTTGCATTTTCTTCTAGAGAAATTATTCTTTGGTAGACATCTTTGTATGACGAAATAGACTGTCCGAGAGGATCAGCGAAGAACAATTGATCATCCTCCTCTTTCTGGCACAATAGTAACCAATGGGTGCCAAAACTTTCTGCAGTTGCTGCGTTAACAATTAGGAAACTGTTTGGTTTCAACTTTTGGGGAAAATTATTTGCAGCGAAGACACCCAGAAATTTATGGTTGAGTAAAGCACATCTTTGAATAAAATCATTGATATCATCTTCGTCCATTTTTTTAGTTTGTCAAAATGTGATTCTTTGATACTCTTCTTGCACTATCAACAAAAATTGTACTAGCTTTTTCACCAATAATGAAAATTTCAATATTGTTTGGTAAGGCCACAGAAAATTTTAACTCAACAGATATTGAACAGTTTGTCAGTTCAGGGTGAATAATGTCATGGGATGCTTGTTGGGTACTGGTCAAATCAAAAACCATTATAAAATGGTTTGGGTAATCTGTCAAACTTATTCCATGTCCATTATCAATGTAAGCTAGATCCGATATTGTATTAAAGTAAAGACGTTTGTCGTCAGCTGTAGATATTGGACTATCTGCCACAGGCAAACCGTTTCGATATACATAAATCTGCTCTAGGTTGAATTTTCGGAAATGAAATGGATTTTGCCGGTTGTTACCCAGAAAAGCTTCAGTTGTATTTAAGCAGATCGCCAGTCGGCGAATTGGTTCTCTCGCAAATATATCTTCTTGTTTCCAGCTGTGTAGACCCGTTGAAGCCAGAAACGTTTTTGTGAGCGTTTCAAGGTAAGGATAGGAGGCGGGACTACTCAATAATGTTTTCTCAATGGCGGACACAACAGTGTCATTGAGGGTCATCTTCCGCACATACAAATTAGCTTCGACAATTTTTACTTTGTATTGTTTCGCAGCATCATCAGACATTATAACAAAATCATCAATTGAGCGTCTGAATGCAATTCGAAGTGTCACACCACTTAGCAGATGTCTGTCGCAAGTGAAAAAGTCTACAGCAATTTTGCCATAGAATGTGCATTCAGCTGATTGTCTCACCAAAGTTTTTCTTCTGTTCACTTCTGCAGTTGATAGCGTTCCCGGGTTTTCCTCATAAGAGTATCCCTGACAGGCCAGCCATGTATTTTTTGCATCTTTATTATGTGAGAACTCGGTCTCAATGAAACTTTTGTGAGCATAATTTCCGTTAGCGTTCGAAATTTTCAGGCCATTAGCAGAAACTGTACAATCAGAGAATAGTGAATGTAACACATTATTGCAAAAGTAGGGAGAATCTGTTTTTGTAATGTCAGCGGCGGCTGTAGCGTCATATTTCAAATCAGCTTCAGAAGACTGGACAATTTTACATTTAACTTCGAGGAAAATTTTTTGTAAATCAATGAAGTTGTTTCTGTCACCAGCGACTTCAAATTCTAACATGGGTCCGTTTGGGCTGTAGATTGGACCCAATTTTTGACAAAAACTACCATCAAAAGTCACCAGCAGTGAGGGTTTTTCAAATAAATCCAATGAGCTGTGAGTTGCTTCTGAGGGTAACAAATTAGCGATCATCGTTCACTTTAGCAAAAAAAATCCGACCGACTTCTTTTTGGTGCTCTATGCGTTGAAATGGTCTTTCTGCGTTTCTCGCCTACTTTCATTGGCTTGCCTCGTATTGATTTCCTCCGACGTGAAGTAATTCGTCGAGATCCGCCAGTCTGTTTTTTAACAGTTTTTGAAATTGTGTTCTTAATTGCTTGTTTAGGAGATTTTTTGTTGCCCACTACATCGAGAATCTCTGGTACACTTTGTTTCAGGAGCTCTTTCCCGATACGTTTAGCAGTTGGCAAAATGAAGCGACGTGCTAGGGGAAGTGCAACACGTCCAATTCCTGCAGCTAAAGCTCCAAAACCACTTCCTCTTTGTCGATAATGTCCAGAGAAATGAGGCAAAGACGTCGCTTGATTAGCATAGTAAGAATCCATTTTATTGGGAAAACTTTTTGAATTGTAGTGTTAGAATAACTTTTCCAGTTCCCGAAAACGGAACTAATTGTCCTGTTTCCGTCCGCAGTTCAATTGAAATTGATTGAATTGTGTTGGTCAAAAGTTTTTTGTAGTCTAAATTTGTAAAAACGATCCGATGAGTTGGTTCAAGCTCACATACACTACCGTTCTTCAGACGTTGTTTTGAATCAATGACTCTCAAAAGAGGCGCCTTAGTGTCACCGACGTATTGGTATTCAATTATGTTTGTATAGATGAAAATAAGGTGCTTTCCAGCACAAAGGTTGGCTGGAAATTCCCCATAATATGCTTTTGTATCATCACTTTTCATAAGCCTGTTTTCATTTGGATTCATTTTGTACCCAATATGAATTCCGTTACCGTCAGGAATACCTTCAAAGCCAATGATGCTGGGGATTTCTTCACTGGGAAACGTAATTCCCTCATATTTCCCTAGCAAAACTTCGTATTTTCCAGAGCTCTTAATTTCTCTGAAAGAGAAATTGGGTAATCCAACTGTGCGCTTAATTGTGGCAAGAAGTTGCGCCACCGTATCAAATGTTCCTGGCATAAAAGCTAGTTTTTGCCCGCTATAATGTCTAGAAATAACATTGGCTCCAGAAGACATCTTTGGGAATCTTCATAATCTTTTAAGTTGTATACAGTCAGATTTCCGTTTACAATATTTTCTATTTTTGTTGGGAATATGATTTCACTTAGCGCCACTCGCCAATCACCTGAAAGTTGGATTTCGTCATTAAAAAAAATCCGAAATGATGCAAGTGTGTTTGAATCAAATATTTCCATTGAAGCTGATGAAACCACGTGAACTGTAAACTCGTCTTCAAACCGGTTATTGGACATTTTCAACGAGAGGGAGCCTGACAAGTTGTAATTCTGGTTGATAAAATTTTCCTTGAATTGGTTCGTTGTTAGCGTCGACTAAAGAGTATGTTGGTGGGTTTAATGTAGGTATTCCCGTTATTTCAAAGACTTCGTCTGTGAATGATTGCTTATAACTTTTCCGGAAAGCTTTGTCCTTTTTAACTATTCTCACAAAATCCCCAATGTAAAACTTGGGCTTCTGAGTTGTGCTTTTTTGCGCGATCAATGACACTAACCGCGGCACATCCTTTTTGGTAACTTTATTTGGGGCAAGTTTAGTTACCCGATTTACTCTCGAATTGATTGTTTTCACAAATTGGTCTAATTGGTCAATGTAGGAATATGTCCACTTTTCTTCAAGGTACCGATGAATTATCTTTTTTAGTGACCTAATGTTCCTCTCAGCAAATGCAGACTTTTTTTCGCTGAAAGTACTGTATAAATGAATTCCACGTTTGTTGCACAATTGTTTGAAAGCTCCAAGAAACACTTTACCATCGTCAACCCACACTTTTTCAGGCTGCTTATTTTTGATCATCTTTTGGAATGCTTCAGCTGTTTCCGTCGCATAGTTTTTTTCCAAGGGTTCCACACGCAAATATCTTGATAGACAGTCAACTGCTACCAAGAGATATTTTATGTTACGGTTATATTTTGCTAGTTTGTGAACGTGCGCAAAATCCAATGACCAAATCTCATTAATGTCCTTTACAAAAACTTTAAGCCGGGGAAATTTTAATCGAATTGAACGGTACTTTGTGAAAGACGGTTTTGTCTCCAAGTAGGACTGCACTTTGCCTAATGGTAGCTTGCTCTGATTATGTAAGCGTTTTGTGCTTCCATAGGAAGCTGGTCCTTTTAAATAAAGTTGTTCTAAACGTTTTACCTCAGGAGAAGAAAGACCATTTCTTTTGACTGGTCTCTTTTTTGTCTGTCGTTTCGTCACTTGTTTCTTCGTAATCTCTTGTTGGGTTTGATTTGGATCCACTACTGCGGGGTTTTTCTCGGCTTGGGTAGAATTCTTGTTCACTTTCTGACGAATTTTCCAAGATTTGCTTGGCATAAGTGTTTGCAACTAAATGTGGTGATATATCGAGAGCAGTCAAAATTTTTGAGTACTTTTTAATGTCAATTTTTTTTGTGCTTTGCTGTAAATTATACAAAAAAGTAGAAACTTTAACGCCCAGTGGTTCTTTATTGATATGAAGTACATCGTTTCCTCCAATGAAAATGACGTCAGATTGCATAATGTGTTCAAGTAAGATTTCAGATCGCTTAATTTTGTTTTTCTCCATTGGTTCAAGTTCAGATATTATAGACTCAAATTGAGAAATTTTTTGTTTCTTTAATATTGGTTCAATCTCACTGTCTTCGCTGACTGGTTTTGATGTTTCTTCTTTAGTAGCCTCCTTGTTTTCGTAAACACTGCTCATAGTTTCAACAGGCTTTTCTTCTTTTTGTGATTTTTCAGATGGATTCCTTTGAAATAGTGATAGTTGAGCTGCCTTCTGTTCATAATTAGGGTTTTCCAAAATTTCATTTTTTACAGGTTGATGTGACAAAAACATTCGTTTTGGAATTAAAATGAATTCTTCCGTATGCATTATTCTTTTGTCAAGTATCGATAGCAAGAAAATCCAACAATTCTCACCAATTCTGTTTCTTTGGCTAAAAGTTTCCTCTTTAGTTTCAAACTTGTTTGATTAGATAATAGTGTTTTGAATGATTTCTCGTAACCTTCTAATTTGGTTTTATTAACTGGAACGTTTCCATTGACAATATTGAGTAAGCACTCGCAAAGGAATTTAATGAACTTATTTGGGGCTGTCTTGATTATTTTTCCTACTTTTGAGTCCGATGTATCTAGCATCTGCCGCAGCATACATAGTTCTTTCTCTCTCATCAGTTAAGTTGGTGATAACAGCTTTAGCTGATGGAAGATAGAAAATTGATGGACCTGGAGGAACAATATTTGAACAGTAACGTAAGACGTCGGATGTTTTTGGATCTAAGTCGATTAACAAATGACCAAACTGCTTCCTGATTGCTAGCTCATAACTTTCCTTCAAAAATTGTGTGTTATTCAGTTGTCGACCAATAAAATTAATTTGCTGTGTGTCTCGTGGTGATTTGAACAAAATTATGTGTGTTGTATTCAAATCAATTGTTCTAGACCATTTGCTCTGTTGAAACAAGTTGTGTTTAACATATATCACACTAATGTTTCTATGTCGCCCCGCAGTTGCTAATTTAGAAAACTCCTTGTCGTTGAAAATTTCTTCACATGAATCGTCAAAAACAAGCAGACAGTTTTCTAACTCTGAAACGAGTTCAAAACCAGAAAACTGTTTGAATTCTACGTTCAATTTTTTCTCTAATGACTGATAATTTGGCTGATCATGCTGATAAAAATATAAGATTTTTTGAAACTCTGGAGAAAAAGTGCCATGTAGTAACATTTTGAAAATCAGCTCAGTTTTTCCGCAACACGATGGCCCGCAAACAGCCATGAACAACCTGTCAGAAGTTGAAATTATTTTCTTCATAACTTGGGATTAGGAAGAGCGTACCCAACTGTGCACGAGAGTAGAGAAAACCAAAATGTTGATTCTTCGCAATCAAGTTTGAAAAAGACAAATTTGATCAGAGAAACAGTTATGAGAAATATTATTATTGAAATTTGTGTAAAATATACCACTTCTGATCGAGGTAATCTCGAAATACAGAACCTCCAAGACTGTCTTTCTTGGTGCTCGGCGTCGAAAACCAAGTCAGTTATACCTCCGCCCGAATCCAACTGATCTTCTGCTTGACTCATTTTAAAAATATATTTGTGAAAAATCAATTGCAAACTTGTTACAAAATTATCCAGCGATATATATTTCATACAACACATATTCAGAGTCTTTGTCATCATTTCTGTAAGTGATTGTATAGTTTGCATTTATTGAGTCTACTTTATCTCTGAAAACAATGGACTCTACATCGTTTTCTTTCACCCGCCGCTTGATTTCTTTGGGAAGACTCTCATCGTCCAGAGACATCAGAATTGGTACTGCACGCTTGGGCATAGGTAAAGGGGTTTGTTTCAGTCTTTGCATTTTCTCTTGTATAGACATGGTACAATTGAAAGTATTCCACAAGAGAAAGATATTTCTTAAAAGCTTCTATTTCAGCGCCACCACACACAACCTGCTGTTTTCTCAGAATTGTTTGTCCACGAGAGTCAATTCTTTCCTCCTTGACTAGTGTTACAGTCAATTGATTGTCGGGCGCTATGCAACTGTAGACTGTCAAACTTGGAGATAAACTCACTTGAAGCAGTGATGGATTTGTCTTCTCTGGACGTCGATTCATTCATCAACCAGTGATAGAACAACAGGGCTTTCTTCCTCGCGCAATGCCTGCTCTTCTGTCTTTTTGGGCAACTCAGTGCATGTAGGTTGCAAACAGGAGTTTCACGATACAACTTCAAATGTTCAACTTTTGGACAAGACAATATCTCTAAATTTATTACGTTTTTTTGAAGTAGTTCCGTGAGAGTACTTGTTTTCTCTTTGCCCTTGGCGTAAAATACCGCTAATGGAAATCGAAGAATAATGCTGTCTATGATTTGTTGCAAATAGCAGTAAGGATATTCTCCGGTTTCCCAGAGGAGACCGTGCAAAAACTTAGAAACCCACTTGTAAGACTTTTGATCACTTGACGAGAGCGTTCTGTATGAATTGGGAGGTAGAAAAGAAATTATGTCGATAAAGTTCTCAGTAGCAATAGCAAGTTCTTTAACTATGAAGCCAGATTTATTCCAAAAACCTTCAAAGTCGAGAACAACCGCTCGTGATTTTAGCATTCCAACATACTGAACAATCGTCCTTTGAAAGTTTTCGCGTAAAGACAAAATGCAAGGCCGGTCACGTGACCAAGATACTCGTTTGTTACTGGACAAGGTAAAACGTATGAGTAACCCGGTCCTTTTTCGCTAAACTCATAAACGAAACCCGCAGCGTCATGAAGAATAGCATGCAATCTCAAAATTTTGAAAGATTTGAAATATTTGTCCAGCGACGAATTATCAATACCAATTATTCCCCCATAGGGACGAAGTTTAAGAGCAATGTCAAGATCAATGTTGGGATCCAAATGCAAACAAGTTGCTAAAAAGTACACAAATCTTTCTCCATAATCAGGATAATTTTCTTTCAAAAATAAATAGTTTTCGTGAATACTTTTTATGTCTACCGTCGCAATCGTTGATGCCATTCCCTTCACCAAAGTTTTTCAAAATGAATTTATTTTTTCCTTACTTGCCTCCCCAATTGTTTTGTCCTCGCGCTTCGCTCTTCCCCCATATTGTTTCCGTACATGTAAATACATTAACTTTTTTCACCATGCAAATAATCCATACGATATTATCCCATGTAATAATCCATACGCCATAAAACTAAATTTAGACTATCCGCATGCATACCCTATTATCCCATGGCTAAGGATCATTCCATATTATCCACATGCAAATCTATACCCTATTATCCCCATGCAAATCTATACCCTATTATCCCCATGCAAATCTATACCCTATTATCCCCATGCAAATCTATACCCTATTATCCCCATGCAAATCTATACCCTATTATCCCCATGCAAATCTATACCCTATTATCCCCATGGCATGATAACCCCCCCTTTCCCAGTGCTCCCTATATTTACTACTCTTATCTGGAATTAAGTCAGACAGGGGGTAACTTCCAGGTTGGACTTCAACTATCAGCGCAATGGTTTGGTCCCTGGAACGTGCCACACCCTATCTCTGGAAGTGAGATCCAGGGGCTCTTATCCGCAGTTGACTCAATTGTCCTATTTGAAGGGCACTGTGCCAGCTGCTCCTCTGGAAGACGATCCAGGAGGTGTCAGGAACCACTTCAAGCTCTCATTTGGAGACTCAGAGACAGTAAGTTTTCACCCTAGTCCAGAAGACCGAACAAAAACGACGCAAGAAAAGTTCGGTATATTTGGTTTTCCACGTAATAAATCGTCGGTATGTTCGGCTTGTTTGGTATGTTCGGTAGGTTGCAACAATACACATTTCAATTAGATAAAGCGTGATATAGAGGTGTGTGATTGACTGTGAAATGATAAAAAAAAGTTTGATTCCAGCCTCCCAGCCTGAGGCTGTCTGTGTGAGGATGAGCTGTTACTTAATCATAGATGCAGGTTGACCATAGCCAGTTTGAAAATGAGCTCCATTTTTTTGAAAACTCAGCGCATTTTAGCACAATATTTTCTGGTGAAATGATAGTACCTTGTGAAGGTTGCCCGCACTTAACACATGTCAATTACAAAACTGGGCAATTCTAATTGCAGGTCCAGGTATCAGTACTGACTCAGAGCTATGATCATAACACATTTCAGAACTGTACGTCTTCTGCATGTCTTGGCCAAGGCTTGGCAATTCTTAATCCAATTCTCGACAATCAAGAATAACCAAAAAATAACCAAAAATAGCCGACAAAAATCATATAAAGTAAATAAAAAAGCGTCAAAAATAGCCGGAAAAGGTCCAAAACAGCAAAAAAAACGTCAAAAAATCCTCGCGTCCATCCCCAATCTGCAGGTGACCTGAACATCTCTTCCATTCCTCCCAAACCAAACCCTACCCCCTCCCAACCCATCGTTTGACAACCCCCTCATTGCTTGACGCCACCCCCGTCTCTCTCTCTCTCTCTCTCTCTCTCTCTCTCTCTCTCTCTCTCTCTCTCTCTCTCTCTCACAAACACATACACACACACCCACTCCAGTCCCCCTAGTGATAGCATCTCTAAGCCCCAGCTCGCTACTAACAAAACCAAACGCTCGCTGGTAGTTTGAGATTAATTCGACCCACGTAAAACTGTTGAAAAAAGGCCTAGAAGCACCCATTATGCACCCATTATGGACCCATTGTGGACCCATTATGGACCCATTATGGACCCATTTGAACTCCTGGGGTCCCATTTAGATAGTACTGATTTATTTAGGGTTGAAGTTCGGTACGGGTGCAGACAAAAAAGTGGCCATAGACAACAAAAAGAGTGATCATGCTCAATAAAATGAAATTGTTGGGAATAACAGAAAAAGAAAGCTGAGAGCAGGCTACTGTTATATCCGCTGCAGACTAAAAACCAAATGCTGCTCCGCAGCATCTTTTGCCGAAATTTTTGTATCAAAATTATTGCAGAATTTTTGCAGAAACTTTGCAGATCGTTTTCCAAGTTTTCTTGTTTCTCACAAAAACAGTGACGTCTACTACTGTGCAAGCAACATTATTCTTCTAATTGCTCTTTTGCTTGGTTTCTGTGTGTGGGCACTTGATATAGATGAAACAGAAATTGAATTTCAAAAATTTGAAAATTCCTCGTTAAGATTTACTTTCACTTGGGTAATGTATATTTTGTTATTTGACCTAATATTAATATTTTGTTTAAGTTGACGGACTTTTTTGTTTAAATAAGTGTTTAGCAAGTGGTTGAGCTAAATGAAGACCAGAGAGGAGCGTGATTTTCTAATAATGCGGCATTTTGAGAAGAGACGAGAATAAAATGTGAGAAAAAGTTTCGCAAAGCAACCAAAATTTTATGGGGAAATTTTATATTTTTTTAAATTCTTTTCAGTTTCTTCCGTGAAAATTGGTTCTTCTGAACGATGTTAACATACAATTTTACTTCTGGAGATTTTTTTGTCATCTCATTCATCTATTAGTTTTTTAGCCGCAATCTTGGGCAATTTTTATTATATCACTGTCTAAGGTAATTTTTGCATTTTTTTTGCTCTTTTTCGAGGTTGTTGGTGTCGAGGGTATTTTTTTTATTGAATTTAGTATTACTTTGTGATTTTTTACTTTTGATATGATTCATCTCAATTTACGTTATATTAAAGAAAAGTGACAAAAATAGTGTAAATTTTTGCGCTGTCTTTAATCAGTGACCGAAATTTTTGCTCAATTGTAGATTTTTTGACGTCTTTTTGCTTCATTTTTCTGCTTTTCTGACTTTCAGTACATTTTTATTGTCTTTTTACTTCAAGTTATAGGGTTACCGTTAACAGATAAAAAAAATTGATTGAACAGATTTTCATAAATAAATCAAACTTGCAATTTTTTTTGCAGTTTTTGTCTTTTTCTCTGTTTCTTTGATATTGTTGCGTTTAGGCGTCATGTGGGGCCCAATGAATAAACAAGAACTATTTCTTAAAGTTGGGAAAAATTTCGAGGTTGTTACAAAAATTTTGCCAGATTTTAAATTATTGTTATTACTTTTCAAATTTTTGCTCGGGTTTCCTTCTTTCTGGAGACGTATTGTTTCTTTTCAAACAATAGTCAATTGACGAACATAAACCAACTATATCAGACATTTGGTTATAAACAAAGCTTTGTTGCGACTTGTGATAAATTTCCAAGAATATGTATTTAGATTTTGTTTTTCCTTCTAAATTATATCCTCCGTTTGTTGTCTCAAATAGAATCGTTTAACGAAGTAAAAATCTTTATTAGTGTAGTTAGCGGATAACCAGGTTGTAAGTTAAGTTTGAGCTCAAGTCGATGCCACAATCTTCCGTTTGTTATAATCCGTTCACGCATTTGTTCACAAAATTTGATGTCACTGAGAAGTCAAATTGGAATAGTAATTTCCGTCACTGTAAGTAAAGACAGAAAAAGAGAATGAGGTTTCAAGCGCTAATAATTTTCAGACAGCGCTCATTTCAGAATTCAATATGAAGTTACTGTTTTATTTCTCCTAAAACATCATTGAAATTTTCCGTTTTGCACCGAATTGTTCACTTTAGTGACTTTTCACATAGAACATCCTTAAGTCTGACAGGTTTCAAAATGAGAAGTGAACAAAAGTAGTTAAAGGATTCATATAGTGGCTACTGGTTTTGATGATTTTACTACTACTACTTGTTTTCAAAACTTGCTGAAAAATTTTTCAGTTTTTGATAATAATAATAATAATAATAAATTGTTTTCAAGTAAGTTGGCATTGCTGTACAAACTAGGCCGCACAGAACCGCCACTTACTTGATAGGTCATCAAAAGGTCAGATGGTCCTCGTCAAGTGATGCCAGTAGCAGTACTAAGAAACTTTAAAAGACAGATTGTCAGATGCTAAAGATGCTAAGGATTTGAAATGATCGGCTCAATATATTAACGAAACTAATTGTTGGTTATTGCTAATGTAATTGTCTCTATAACTAAACTGATAACGTTTCAATTCTTTTTTACTCAAGATTTGTACTTCTGAAATGAAATTGGGGTTAAATTTTAATATAAAATTTAACAATTTTCTTATTCTTACTCCTAGTCGTTTAGGGCTAAGTCCACTAACCGCGTTTGTACTTTTTAACTGACGGGATGATGTTCTTTTTAACTCAACTGACTCTATTTCTTTCTTTGTTATAAGCAAATTTAGACTATTTATTTCGCATTCTGATCTAAGTATCTCTGTTAGTTTTTTAAACAGTTCAAAAATGTGCAAATCTTTGATCGAATGCATTTTATACTTTTCTCGATTTTGCAGTGTTGACTCCGTTTTTCTCTTTTTAAAAATGGTTCTGGCAATTTGTTTTACTTTTGCTTCTAGAGGCTGAAGTGTTGTCTTGCTACTGGTTCCGTAGACTAAAACACCATAATTTAGTATTGGTTGTACGTAAACTTTATATGTTACAAGAAGCTGTGCAGTTGTTAAAATTGATCTCAATTTATAAAACAATCCAGAAAATTTGGACAGTTTCGCACATAATTCGAGGATATGCCGATTAAAATTAAGTTTTTCGTCAATATGTACTCCTAAGTATTTTAAAGACGTTTTTTGACAGATTGCATCATTCTGCAAAATTATCTCTTGTTGAGAAGATTTTCTGATTGCGTTCAAATTCACAAGATGCGTTTTTTCTAAATTGAGTGTCAGTTTGTTTTGCAAAAAAAAGTCGGCTACAGATTCTAATGACTTCTCAAATTTTTCTTTACTTAAATACACACTTTGCTTCAAAACAGCGTCATCAGCAAACAAAATTGCAGTTGAGTCACCGCAGAACTCCTGAATATCATTTATATAAACTAGAAAGAGCAGTGGTCCTAGCACCGAGCCCTGCGGCACTCCATATTCTATTGGTAAGAATTCCGACCTAAACTCAACCGATTTGACTCATTGTTGTCTGTCACTCAGATAAGATTTCAGTAATTTATTTACAGGTCCTCTCTTTCCTATGTTTTCTAGCTTTTAAAGGAGCAAATTTTGTTCAACTGTATCAAATGCTTTCTTCAGATCTATGAAGACAGCCTTCACTTCTTTAAATCCATTTTCCCAGTCTTCTCTGATTCCCTCGAGGAAATTAACTAATGCATCAGTAGTCCCTCTTTTTTGTCGGAACCCAAATTGATTTTTATTAAGCAAATCATATTTCTCGAGGAATGCGGTCATTCGATCACAGAGTAATTTTTCTAGTATTTTTCCAATCGTTGGTAATAAACTAATTAGCCTGTAGTTCTGAGCTTCGTAAGCATTCCCGCACTTATGTATAGGAATTACTACTGCTTTTTTCAAACATTTTGGGAAAGTTCCTTTTTCGAAACACTTATTGACTAGAAACGTCAATGTAGGAACTATAGCATTTTCTATTTTTTTAAGTATAAAGTTGTTGAGACCGTCACAATCAGTGCTATAATTATTTTTCAATTTTTTAATGACTAGTGATATTTCGGCTTCATTTGCTGAGGTCAAAAACATGCTGTTTAAAGTTCTTTTTTGTCTTCCGTTTTTTCCAGGATCAATTAATTTATTCGATAAAATTTTTCCGATAGCTGTGAAGTAAATGTTGAAACCTTCAACCTGTTTCTCTGACAACTCTTCTTGTTCTTTTTGCGTATTTCCACTCAATGTTCTCATTGTATTAAAAAAGCTGCTGGAACTCTTTTGTGCGTTTCTGTGCAACATTTTCTGATAATAGATTCTTTTGTTTTCTTTTATTTTCTTTCTCATTTTATTCCTGATTTTATTGAACTTCTCCTTGTTTTTATTATTTTTGTGTCTCAAGAACGTCTGGAATAAGCTCTGTTTTTTTGCTGCTAAATTTTTTATACTGTTGTCAATCCAATTTGGTTGCTGAGAAGGTTTTGATTTTTTCAATGGAATGTAATTGTCAACTTCCTCAATGATAGCCTCTTGAAACTTTTCAAAAGCAAGATCACAATCCAAAGTAAAAAAGTGCGACATAAGTCTGCCTAATTTGTCTCTTATTTTAAGAACCATTTTTTTCTAAAATTAAGTGGTTTTCAAGAGCCGTCCAATCCCTGTAAACTTTGTTTTTCAGTGGTACAGTCTTTTCCACGTATTCAGAGAACACGATTTGGACAGTATAGTGATCCGTTACAGCTGACTTGATGATTTCAATTTCTACTGTCTTCGAGCAGTAAACTACGTCAATATTAGTTCTCGACTTTGCGCTTTCTCTAGTATACCCAACGTTAGACATATTCCTTAAGTTGTAAGAACTAAAAATGTCTTTTAATTTTGTAAGCTTGATGTTATTGCTACTATGGTCAATGTTAAAATCTCCGCAAACAATGTGTAACCGTTCCGGTTCCGGAGTTAGTTCTTCAAAAAACATCTGCAAAGTTTCCGATATTTCATTTATACTTGTATTTGGTTTGATATAGATCACTGTTAATAAAAAACTTTTGGCATTTTTTTATGTTGATTTTCACAGTTAGAATTTGAATACTGGTACAGCCAAACTTTTTAATACTTGTTTGTTCTAAATCCAATCTTACAAAGATCCCAACCCCTCCTCCTTTAGAGGTATTTCGGTTGCTTGTAGCAATCTCCTGGTAGCCATCAAAGTTAACGCACTTTGTGTTAGATTGGTCCTTAAGCCACGTTTCCGTCAAACATGTTGCTAAAGGTTGACTCTCCTGTTGTTTTATCAACACTTCAAACTCGTTCAAATTTTTGTAGATCGATCTGATGTTTTGCAAGATTATTTTGTTTGCACTCATTTTGAATTTTTTTTCCCTTGAACACATTACCAATTTTTAATTCTCTATCAGGGTTTCAAATGCATTTTTGTCAAACCTAAAAAAGAGAGAAATCTAAAACTTGTAAATTTGGACAAAAGATAGAGTAAAAAGAAAAAAGAAGAAAAAAAAATCAATTTGAATGTATGAATGTGAATGACCGCGGATATCGCAGGCCTCCACAATAAAAAAACTGAGTTTATTTCTTTTTCTAACCTAATTTAATTTCAGAGTTGCGGATATCGCAAACTTTGACTTTTTAATTCTAAAAAAAATTCTTTTAATGAAAACCCTAAAAGTGCAAATCATCTAAGGCAGCTTTGTCTGCGGATATCGCTAGACATATATTGCCACTAAAACATTTTAAAATTTCCATCTAAATTGTCTCTTTGCTGCGCATACTGTAAGCAGGAAGGGGTTTGATTTTTCTACGTAAGGCGACAGGTATACCCCTAAAATTTTCTCATCTTACCATTCAGCTGCGAATATCGCGAGCTAAAAGGACAATGAGAACTTGCTAGGACAATGAGAAATAGGACAATGAGATAAGAAGTCTAAAATGAAAGAAGACATATGCCTTAAACTTACTACCATCCCATCTTGCTGCGAATATTGCGAGCAAAATGAATGAGTAGGAACATTATAGTCTCATTGTTTTAGTACTGCTACTGTGTGCGGTTATTATGAAATTTACTACAAAAAATTATTTAATAATCAGAACAAAAAATTTCCACTGTTAATGTATGGAGTTACGCTATGGAGTTCATTTTTTCACTGGTCTCTTGTTATCAGGTGAAAACCTCTCTTGACCCTTTTCACATGAGAGCTCTTCCGCTTCCTTCATAAATTTTCGCTTGTTGCGTCCACTCTCCCGTAAAACAGGATTTTGGATTTTATTCAATTCGTCCACGTTATTTACTGCTCTAAAGGATGTTTCATTTTGCAGATTCTTAACCATAACTGACACTGTACAATTTTTTTGTTGACGTAATCATTCCCATTTTCTTCGCCTCACTGTTTATTTATGCTTCATATTTAGGCAGTCTTTCATTAATGTATAAATTAAGATTATTTAATGGACTCCTGATATTCTTAAGTTTCCTCTTTGCACCAAAAACCCTATCTTTTTCGTCAAAATAGACAAACCTGCAGATCACTGACTCTGGGCATCCATTTGCTGCGGTGCCGGGTAATATATGACTTGCTTTAATTCTGTTTTCGTCCAGTTTGATATTCAGAAAATTTTCAAAAAATTTCAATGCGTTTCGCAACACATTTCGACTGTCTCTTGAGTCAAAGGGTGGATTGCAGATTATAACACAGTCCTTGCTTGTGTAACGTTCCTGAGCTCTCAGTCTGTCGTTTATTTCAACCTGTTTTTTTTCGAGATCAATAATTTTTCGTTCCTGTTTTTTGTTCGTGTCTATTAAATCGGACACTACTTTCGATAGTTCATCAACTTTTTTAGTCAAAACAGTATCACCACTCATACCTGTTGCAGTATTTGAAAAATCGCTGGAAGATACTTCACCATCCATGTTGTTGCATTTCTTCCTCAGTAATTGATAAATGCTCTTTAATAAATAAATCAAAGGGTAATTGTTCAAGGAAATAAAATAAATTACTCAACTTTCATTTGGTTTTTACTGAAATTTCCAATGCTTTTTACTTAAAGAATAAGAGGAAGTTACAATAGGGTGGATATAAACTGTACTTCTTTAAAGCGCACTTTGTCGATAATTTAATGTTCTCTTGACTGTCTTATTTTTTAATCTCTTTAATGACGAGTCGTAACGACTTTCTACTGGGGCATAAATGAAGATTAGTGCTGGTTTCCGTTCATAACGACTAGTTTTAGGAGTCTTTCCCATTATGCCTTCCCCGCGAAACTATAGTTCCCTCATTAAAGTACATACGCCAAAATTGGGGGTCTAAATGTAATATGACTAATAACTTGGCGGGGCTATACTTGGAAATATACCTAATATTCTTTACTTAGTCATAAAGCTAACACTTTTTTTTTGCTTTGTGAACTAAGCTATAATATAAAATTTACTTTATTTTAAAATTTCCGTTTAATTTCAATGCTCTTTCTTAGTCAAACAGTTTGCTCAAATGTAAAAAAACAGTTTTTATTTAATTTGGTTCCTTTGATTGTTTCGTTTCTTTTTACTTATCACTGGGTCATATTAATACTAGATGTCACCACATGGTGTTTCATAATTAAACAAGGCACAATATAATGTCTTAATGGTTTTAGAGAGTTTTTCCGAGATACAGATAAGGTGACATTATCTGGTATATATTTATTTTAAAAATGCCAGTGTGTCTGGGTGTGTAAATAATATGCATCCACTAGGTTTTTGATTTTCACCAATGCTTTTAAGTTTTTTTTGTTTTGTTGCTTAGTCTCAATATGAAGAGGCTTTGTTGGCTATAAATGCATTTTGGGATAAATTAATTGGACATGGTTAGGCGTCTGAATACTCATGTACGTGATTGAATGGCTGGCACCTCGGGTCGATATTTGATTAAAAAAATAATGTAAGATTAGTGGTGAATAGTGGTGGAAAAAAAACTTTTTTCACCCCGAAGCCCCGGCACCTTTTAACGTTCAGTGCGGTGAATTTTTGCGGTTTTTATTGGTGAATTTTTTTTCCGCCGCATTCACCGGATTTCTTACAAAAAAGAAACTCCCGTACAAAGGTTCGAACCTCTCACCTCCTGCATGTCATCAACTTCCTATTTTCCTATTCCACTTCACCATCTGTCACTTAATTCAACGCTATTTCCTGCGAATTTATTATAAGCGTTGAAATTAGCGCGGTGAATATTTGTAAGATTTGCAATTTTAGCGGTGAAAAATTTTTTTTTCGCCGCATTCTGCCGGTAGCTGCAAAAATTTTTTAATGCATTTTGGTGGTAGCGATGAAAAATTTACTTTTATCGCTTAAGCGGTGAAAAATTTTTCACCGCTTAAAAGTTTTTTTTATCGCATTCATCGCATTGAACGCAAATCTTACATTTTTACTCAAATTCACCGCAAGTCTTACATCTTGTAGCAATTTTTAACGGCGACACCTCGACCAGGGAATGTTTCAAAGACAAATTCAGTTTCTCATAATTATTATCTTTCAGAATATGATTTGTTCATTCTACTGTGCGTAAGATTGTGTGTTTTTCATAACCTCAGAGAGTTGCCCTTCTTTTGTCAATAACAATAAAGTTTTGGTTTTGATTCAATTTCTTGGACTTTAATTTATGGCTTACTTAAAAAAAATAGTATGCTTTTATTATTATAAATAACTGGCTGCTAATGCATTAGTTTCACAAATACCCCAAAAAATATGTGACCTGTAAATTTTTGCTGAAATTTCTAAAAACTGTAAACTATTTTGTTTATATTTTGTTTAATTTTTTTTCAATTATTGATTTGTGTTTACTAAGCAAGGACGAACAATTAGTTATTCATTCATTTCTCCACGAAAAACGTCGGAGGCCAATTTTTTTTTCACACAATCGAGTCAAAGACCTCATTATTAAATATAGTTCATTTGTTTTTAATCTGTTTTCCCGCGAAAATCTAATTCTTGTTAAATATTGGTGCCTTTTCGAAAGATGAAAAAATTGTGGGTTGCAAAATGATATTTAAGGCCTGCTTAAAAAACCATTATTAAACGTAAAATTTTATGATCAATAATCTTACGGACAGTTTTGAGATAAATTAATTTTGTCTGAAATTCATGAAAATTTTCAAGTTACAATCCGAAGGGTTCTGTTTTGTTTTTCTGGATGGCAAGTACTCTGTTCACGTCAGTCACAATTTAGACTGGCTAGTCTTGATTTTTTTAGTAAAATTTAATGCACGAAAAATATTGTGTTCACCTTAACTCCCGCCAACAAGGCTTGCTTCATATGTGCTTCGAATTTCCGCGTGGGTACTTGAAACCTTTACTTTTCTTAGGGAGCCGTAACCACTGAGCTAAGTGGCTTTTCTGGTAATTACCCAAAACCTAACTTAAGAATAAGGAGCGTATAAAAGTATGACTTTATGTTGGTCAGACCTAACTTTGGTGCATGAGTATTTATCACACTATACAGCAAAAAATTAGCATAGGCAAATGGTATGACCTGAATATAATTGTATTGAAAAAAAACTGCACATAGTGGAACTTGAAATATTCTGGAGATGCAATTTTTTAGAGCTGAATTTAATTTTTACTCTTGAAATATGCTGGTTTAGCGCTAAAGTGCTCTGAGACTCTAGTCCGGGAAGATATGTAGTTTTTTTTGTTGAAAATTTTCAAAAAATAATTGAGGTTTGGAATTCATGGAACAAAACCGATTGAGTTGCCTTTTTGTACACCAAAAAATTTAAAAATGAGATTTGCTTTTTCCAAAAATATTTTTCAAATAGTCTGTCTCAGCGGTACCATATTTTACAAATTTTTGTTAAAATTTTATTATAGGTTGATTAAGGATGTAATCTCTTTGGTAATGACACTATTGATAAATGGTATGCTCTACAAGGAAATGCAATTGGATGGGAAAATTATGATGCAGAGTTTTTTGCAAGGAAAATCCTTCTTCCATAAATTACTCTGATCTAAGTGAAAAACTCACATCGTTCTGGGCAAGATAAGAAAATGAAGCTGTGTAACCGTCGGTTTCAATTCAAATCATTAAACAATGGTGTTAATATTTGGAAATGTAGATTTTTCGAACCCAAATTATCAGCAACTAACAAAAAAACTTTCATAATTAACTGCAGGCATCTAACATAATACTTTCATTACATTGCTTCTAGATTTCTTCACCAGATTTTCCTCATGTTTTTCAGCAGATTATATCTGTTTCGAAACGTTTTAATGCAAAAATTTGGTTTTCATAAATTGTGCAAGGGTTTTTTCTACATGAAAAACTTTTCGATTTAGATACTATTGTCGGAAAATAATATTTGGGACCAAACTGGATCTGATAATCAAGAATTTTGTCTTGAGACTGTTTTAAAAAGAATTTCAATCAATATTCGAACATTGATTGAAATTCTTTTTGAAACAGTCTCAAGACAAAAATCTTGATTATCAGTATCTTTTTTCTTTTTTAATGATAGCTATTTGGGAAATCATTTCAATGCATATTAGTAGTACAGCTTACTAAACAAGTTTTACAAAAAAATCAAAATCACATTTTACGCGAGATAATTTGCAGCAGGATTTAATGAAAACCAATCTTTAATTGTATTGAAGGGTATCCTTTTGGGCAGCTATTTTTAGATACATTTCTATTCAAAGCATAAAGATGAATAGAAGAGGTGAATCAGATGCTAGCTTTTCTTCTCCTGAATGCGACTAATCAAGAGTTTTTATGCTAAAATAAGCAAAAATCATAAACTACTCTTCTCGAATGTCATTTTTATGATTGTACAGATCGGAAGTTAACAAACTGTGCATTTAATCATTAATAATGGCAACAAAATTATTTCAAATTTCAGACGGTTGCAACTGAGAAGGCACTCTTCTTTGATTGGTATCAAATTGGCCAAGTTGAGTACTATGGAGTAGTGATAGCAAAGCTGGGCTCAGCTGGAACATTTACTGTTAACCCAAATACTGGAACGTGGACGCAGTTCAGACAACTCAACTTAAAAGCTGGCGAGTCATACGAGGTAAGATAGGAGAGGGGATATGCTCACCACTCTCACTAACAGCCAATGGAACAAGCTGTCATTTTTGGTCTATTAAAAAGTTCCTGTTTGAGATATTACTATGACTACAGTACGCTTTCATTTGTTATCCGTGTTAAACTTGACGTGGATAAGGCTTGT